>NW_004798367.1:162818-164007 GCF_000002075.1 Aplysia californica
GCGTGCGTGCGTGTGTGTGTGTGTGTGTGTATGTGTGTGTATGTGTGTGTGTGCTTGTGTACATGTGTGTGTATGTGTTTATGTGTTTTCAGTAAATTGTATTCTAAATTTTTATAACGTTAGAAACTATAACATAACCGAATAACAATCCGTAATTAAGCGCAGACTTCCAACAAATAAAGTTGTAAACACCTCCCAAAAAATTAATTCATAATCAGAAACCCGAGGTGAGGAATTATAAACAAAATAGAGGGTTGAGAAGGAAAATGATACTCATACGAGAAGAAAATACAACCTAAAACAAAACAAAAGCCAACAAACATAGGTGTACTAAAAAATAAATAATATACAAATGATATTTGATTAGCCAGGATCTTCAGTCTGCTGCCTTCTTATCTCGGCTAATTCCTAGATATAAAACAATCTTCGCTCAAGGCCCGCGCGTAATAATACAGGGAATTCTTCTCATCCGCTATTGCTGCCTGACAGCTAGGGCTGGGCAATGAGTCGCTTTGGCAAAATCCGGATATAATGTTAGTGCACCTCTTCCGCAAATAATAATATGATATGAACCGCTTTGGCAAATGGGTTAGAACCACTTCGACAAATGGATTAGCATAACTTCAACAAATAGGTGCACCCACTTCGGCAAACGGGTCATGAAAGAGAGTTAAGAGTCTGAATTCGGTTAATGTGTCATTAAGAATTATCCGGTTATCTTGGTTGATTATCCGGATTTTGCCCACATCTACTGACAGCCCACGTCTTGCGCTATCTGGAACCTGTTCCCAGTTTGATTTCAGCATGGCAGATCTGGAGATAGATCTCTAATACTTTAAGATGCGCACACAGCCCTGCTGCCTTCTCATTTCTCGTGCGGAGGTTGTATTTTCTTTTTTTCTTCAAACTTTGTGCTTCTTTCTGTCTTTCTTTCTTTCTTTTTTTTTTTTCGTTTTTGTGTTTCTGTATTCCGTCTTTGTCATGTTTGGTGCTTGTACACCGTAACGTTATAAAGTGCAGGGATAGATTTCAGCGAATATTTTGGTCTTAAATTATTTCATGGTATAGAAAGGGGGGAGATGAGGAGCGGGGGATTTTTTTTTTCGTTTTTGTATTTTTTTGCTTTCTTGGACTTTGGCTCGTGACGTAAGTCGGGGAAGAACTTGCTTGATTACGTTCTCCGATAACC
>NW_004798367.1:164225-165571 GCF_000002075.1 Aplysia californica
GTGGGTTGTTTTGCTTTGCTTTGTTTGTTTGTTTTGTTTAGAAGGGGGCGGGGCGTTCAATTTGTTTGATCCGGCATATTTATATGAGGGTATGTTTCTCCAGTCTCTTTATTGGCGCTAACGCCATTTAACGCTTCCACGCGCCTTTCAGCAAAACAGGAGTATGTTTATTATCATGCCGACCACGAAAAGTTATCCCTAAAATCTGTTCATGAAAAAACCTGAACAGTCCCTGTTATTTTTAAGATAAACATTGAGGAGGCCTACGAAATGAAGCCAGGAGGAGCGAACACGATTTCGTAAAGAAAGGTAAATCTGAACTCGCGTTCCGTTTAATCAAAGACAACGAATCTTTTCCCCCCGTTGACATCCCTTTGTTGGTGCGTGTTGACCTTCTGCCATCTCGTTTAGACAGTCGCGAACAGCCTTAGCAGCCCGTCACTGAGTAAACAACATTTGGTCGCTTTTTAAGCACAAGGGGGCTATCCCGAAAAATGCTGTTTTAAGAAAATCGAAGGTAAGGCTTTTGGACCCTTGTTCAGTTTCTTTAAAGTACAAGAAGAGTTTTCTCTATAACCAAACAAATATACCAGCAATGAAACCAAACTAGAAGTTAGGGAAATGTCCACTTTTGGTGTTGTTCAAGGTTTCTGGAAATCCCCGAAATCTGGTTTAGCCTGTTTGTCCTTAAAATAAGCCACCATTTATTACTCTCGGGCACGCTAAGACAGGAGTGGAAAAGCCGTGTGAGGTAAAGGAAAGACACCGCAAGTCTAGAGTGAGTAGCAGCCACGTCCGGCTACGTCAGAAGGGTGAAGAAGGTAACACGTCACTGAGTCTTGAGTGAGTTATGACGTCTGTAAGGTGAAGGTAATACATGTACGTCATTTAGTCCATAGTAAACTGCGTCAGAAGCGTAAAGGCAAAACACCGCTTTAAGTCAAGAATGAGTATCTATTCAAGTAGAGTGAAGGTAATACGTCACTAAGACTTTGAAGACTAGAGTGAGTAGCTACGTCAGTTGGGTGAAGGTAACACCTCACTAAGAAGAGAATATATTCGTCAGGAGTGCGAGGTCAGGAGAGCAAGTCAAGAGATAGTAGATAGGTGCGTCACCAGGGTGAAGGTAATCACAGTATCTATCCGGAGACGTCTTCGACGGAGATAGACCACGTAAAAAAATCTGGGGGGTTACAGGAGGGGTGGGAGGTGGCGGGGGCATGCCCCTGTTTTAACCCATAATTTGATATTTCACAGTAAGGTTTGAAATTTTCTTGAAAATAATTTGATTGCGAAAGTTTTAGTGGTTGTATATATGATCTGCAGCAAACAATACGCAGTTTGAC
>NW_004798367.1:165671-170018 GCF_000002075.1 Aplysia californica
CCTACCAACTGAAAAAGTTTAATGTGTCCAGCGCGCTCGTATGACCTTATGCAGTTGCGAGCGCCGTAAAACACTTACAAACAACAAAAAAACCCAGATGGTTTGGTTGGGCTCCTCTTTTACCTATCTCGTTGTTCTCAGAGTTAAATATTAATTGTTGACAGCCCGCCTCTTACCTAACCGTGTAGTGTTCAAAGGGTCAATGAACCCATAGCGGGTTGTTACAGGGCGCCACTGATTGAAAGGTCTTACTTCTCACTGTCTGTCTGTCTGTCTGTCTGTCTGTCTTTCTGTCTGTCTGTTTGTTTGTCTGTCTGTCTGTTTGTCTGTCTGTCTGTTTGTCTGTCTGTCTGTCTGTCTGTCTGTCTGTCTGTCTGTCTGCCTGTCTGCCTGTCTGTCTGTCTTACTTTTTCCAGCAATAAATGCCCAACATTGAGTGAATACGCCTCTCTTTAGTCAAGCATACAAACAAACAAGCAAACAAACAAACAAACAAATAAACCCATGGCGGGTGGTTGGAGGGTGCCACTGATAGGTCCTACTTCTCTAATTACCCTTTTGTTGTTTCTGTCTGTCTGTCTGTCTTCCATTTTTCAGCACTTAAAATGATCATTCTGTCATTGAGGGTACTTCTCTTGGCTCAAGCAAACTAAGCTGAACCCACAGAATTGCTAACTGCCAATCAAAAGTGCTCTATGTGTCGTTCAACTTCCGTGTGAATACGCAGTATCTATCCGGAGACTTCTTCGGTGGAGATAGATCAATCAAATGTGAGGCAGCGTGGTGGAATCAGGCTCTCGTCAAAATAATCAAAGTGAAGAAACTTGCATTTTTCCACAGGTTTGTAAATTTTTCTTGAATTTTTGTTTTTTCACTCAACACCTCTCATGTCCATTAAAGAACTCATTTCTGTGTGAATTTTTCTGGAAAACGTTGATTAAAGGCACAAAAAATGTGAATGTTCAGTTACCACGGACTCTTAAGCTAAGGAAATAACTAATCTTTGGCGGCCATTTTCTCACTAATTTTACCTCAGAAAAAAGGTGACCCCCACCTCCTTCTTTCGCAAATATCTCGACTTGTATTCAAGAAAAATTGATATTTTCTTCATTAAAAAAAAGACAAGTAAACAAGCTTTAAGATGATACCAATAACTCTAAATGCCCAAAAATTGACGAGAGCCTGATTCCACCACGCTGCCTCACAAATTGTTTTGTGCCTCTACACCAAGTACAAACATCTGGGCGGGGGGGGTTACAAGAGGGCACTTCCCCATGTTTTAACCCATAATTAATTAATATGTTGCAGTTAAGTTTAGAATTTTCAAGAAAATAATTGATTTGCGACAGTTTTAGAGGTTACGTTTGTGATCTGCAGCAAATAATACACAGTTTGACAACCCCCCCCCCTAAAGCAGCGCATCTGTGTGCGGGAATACGTCTCCGAGTAGTTCCAGGGTGCTCGCCGGAGACGTCTCTGAATATCTTCTGCCGAAGGTAATACATCACTCCACAGGAAGAATGCTCCGAACATAAGAGATAAGATTGTTGTTGGCCTACAATTTTTCAGAGATTAGGAATGTTTATTCTCCTGTTTTAAATGTTGTGTGTTTGTTTGTTTGTTTGTTTGTTTGTTCGTTGATTGGCCGGTTGTTTGGGTGGAAAGAAGGACAGGGACACAGACATGCTTACAATCTAGTGCAAGGACAAGTAAGATAGACAGAAAAAACAATAAGGGAAAGAAAGAAACAAAAAACAAGTTGGACCAACCAGAGGCGCCTTCAGACCACCCGCTTGGGAATCTTGCTAAGAACCCAGGGTGCATAATGCTTGCTATCTGTAATGTCCGCATATCAACCGCGGAGTGACTAATAATTAATCTAGGTTCCTTTAATTCGTTTACGTACACCTTTATGTTATCACATTTGACTGCTACCAGTGTACTCAAACCCGGATTGCGGGTGGTTGGCGGGTGCTCTGGTAGGGTTTGCTCCTCCTTTCCCCTCAAACATCCGTCGTCCTTATCTCTCCTTCTTTTATTTATGTATGTTACTCTCTTGTAACACATCTATTCTTCGGTACGTATATGACAGTATTGTGTTGCAAGTGCCGTAAAACTCTTACTAAAACTGAAAGCCCGGATTTAAAAAAAAAATGTTAGTTGTTTGTGCCGAATAGAACATAGGTTCAGTGTATGATTCCAAACTTGGAGAAGAAAAGAACGAAACAAAAACAACAAAACAAAATCCCAAACAACATAACAGAGCCATAAGTTTAGTCGGTAAGGTAAACCAGTTGTCCGGGCGACTGCTAAACTAACATGTTACACGGCACCTTTACAAAGAATTGGGTTTTTTTGTTCGTTCGTTTTGGCAGGGATTTTTTTTTTGGATTTGGGAAAGGGGGGGTGGGGGTGTGGGGGTGGGGGGGGGGGGGGGGTTGCATGTTGTAAAATTCTGTAACGTTACAGCCGCCGCACTCTAAGCTCGCCCGACACACCTCGTAGAAATATTATTCATAATTTTTTTCAATTTTTTTTAAAAAGCTGTCTGTTAAAAAAAAAAAAGAAACAAAACACAAACCTCTTCCGATGCGCGTGAGAAATTGCATTGCCAACATTTCTAAACGCGTGTTAGTGCACAGACACACACACATAAATATATTTCAATCTGTCTATCCATCTATCTATCTATGCCCGTCCCCTCAATTATGGAACGGCTCGAAGCTGTTTCCTCTCTATTCTATTTTTTACGCCCCTTTTGGTTGTGAATTTATCATAAAGACAAAGGGGCCACTTTGTTGTTTTGTCTCAAGTTCACCTTTACCCAGAATCCTGTACGTCCGGATATAGTCTGGTGACGTAGGCAGGCTTGGCTGGGGGAGGCGAGACAGGGTGCTCGTTGTCCGAGACATTGGGGGGAATATTGAGGGAGTTATTGTGAGCATTATTTTGGGGGATGTGTATGGATAGAATATGGGGCTGGCCGGACGCATGAACGGCAGCTTTTTATTGAAGACAATACAACCAGTGCAGGGGAAAACAGAATTTCGTGTTGAGCGCGGGGAAGGGGTGTTGGTTGGGGAATGGATGGTCGGTAGCATACAGGAACTGAGCGAATTGGTGAGTGAGTGAATGAATGAGTTTGGGAGGGAAGGATTGATGCAGGGAGGGAGGGAGGAAGTGAAAGATGTAGGAAGCAGATGAGTGAGTGAGTGAGTCAGTCAGTGAGTCAGTGAGTAAGTCAGTGAATCAGTGAGTGAATGAATGTTTCTTGATTTATAAAATAAACAGTCAAACAGTGAAGACTGCTTCAGAATCTTCCGTCTCTAGCTGCACGCAGTGAACACATGCACTTGCTCGTTTATCCAATCACTGTTGTCACCACTTACAACGATGCCAACCTAATAGTAGCCAATCTAAGGTCTTTAGGGCTCGGCAAAGGATGAGCCCGCTCCCACCGTCCTTTCTTTATAAGACTCTTCAAGTAACAAAACAAAAACAGTAGTAGAGCCTCTGTAAGCCTTGACGATGGGGTGAAAGTTCATGACGAGCTTTCCCCACAAATCCAGTAACGGGGGCTCTTGTGGCCTAGAGGTTAAGGTGTTTGCCTCTCATTCGCAGGTTTCGGGTTCGAATCCGGGTAGCGCCTGAAAAATTTCTTCGCTAAAATTGTCTCCTTTCACTTTCTTTCCTTCTCTCTTGCAATATTCTGTCGTTTGCTTTTGTCTCCACTTTTTCCCCCACCCCCCTCATCTCCTTTACCCCCTCCTCTGCATTCCTGACTCTTTCTGCAGCCTTTCTACCGCTACTCCTTGGCTCCTCCTAACTGCTGTCTTTCAGCCACACTCCTGATCTTCTGGTAGGAAAGAGCTACACCCAGCCTTCTCGGACAAAGGCGAAAAATCTCGGAGGTTCCGGGTACAGGCTGGGCATGCTAAAGATCCCTTGGTGGTCCTAAATCGATAAGAATAGGCTACGACAGCCACTCAGGCAAAATTTAAAATTTCTTTCCACTTGAAAATGTTTGGTGTGTCCCGTGAGCTGATATGATCTTATGCAGTTGCCAGGGCCGTAAAACACTTACCAAATTTATCTTTCTTTAATCCAGTAACGAAATCGCTCATCTGTGCCCTCACTAAGAATGTCTTGCTTTCTGCGACTACACGAACTCAAACACAAACATACACTCTCACACGCGTCTAAGGTTTCCTCTGAACCGAGGAAATCTTTCCTCTTAATTCGACCTACCCTCATTTCAGAGACAAACCCACATATTGACCCTCCCACTGCAACTGTCTCAAATCAGGAACAGAAAAGCGGCATCAACAATCAGTCAATCACCCCCCC
>NW_004798367.1:170118-171675 GCF_000002075.1 Aplysia californica
CGGGACACATTGAGCATTTTCAATTGGTAGGAAATTTTGAATTTTGCCCGGGTGGCGGCCGAAGCCTACTCTTATCGATTTTAGACCACCAAGGGATCTTTAACGATCGCAACTTCCACACGCGCCCTCCGAGTTTTCCCCCTTCTCCGAGAAGGCTAGGTGTAAATCTTTCCTACTAGAAGATCAGGGGTGTGGCTGAAAGTAGTGAAAGACAGCGTAAGAAGGAGCCAAGGAGTAGCTGTAGAAAGGCTGCAGAAAGATCAAGAGACAAGAGGAGGTGAGGAGGTGGGGGCAGATAAAGGAGACGAAAGCAGACGACAGAACATTACAAGAGAGCATGAAACAAAGTGAAAGGAGACAATTTTAGAGAACAAAATTTGTTCGGTCGCTACCCGGATTCGGACCCGGGACCTTTGAATGAGAGGCGAACACCTTTAACTCCAGGACACGAGAGCCCCCCTCCACGAGAGCGTGTTGTGTGTGAGCGTGAGCATACGTCGTGTGGTGTGTGTGGTAATGGCGGACAGAAGGCAGTGACAGACGGGAGGCTCATTGGAGTAGGGCGAAGTTGGGGGGGGGGGGGGTGAAGCACAGAATAGGGCGTCAGAGACAGAGTGCACTTTTCTGCAGTGAAGTTGTTACTGAACACACTGTGCTACAAAAGAAACTGCAATTAATATTGCTATTGTCGTTGCTATGTTGTTATTGTTGTTGCTGTTGTTGTTGTTGTAATTAGGTCTACGTTGTCATGTTGTTGATTTTATTTATGTTATTACTGTTGTTGCTAGTTGCTGTTTCTGTTGTTGTTACTGTTATTGTTATTGTTGTTGCTGTTTCTGTTGCTGTGGTTAGACGAGTGTACCTTTTGTTCACTGTTCCTAATTCTGTGTCTGACGGAAAAAAGCAAACACAGTCATCAAACCTGAGTGCAAAGAATTAATGGGATTTTATCGGATGATTTCCTTCTCTCCCGTGTTATTTACACAACAGATAGTTTGAGTTACCTTGCCGAAAGGTGTGGGACGAACAAACACAAAAACGGAAAAAAACAAAAATAAGCGAAAAAGCGAAAAAGCGAAACAAAATTCGGTAAAAACCAAAGCAAAAGGGGGGGGGAGAAGCGTGTGTTCACCACGATTCCTCACAAATGTTTCCCCCGTCCAAAGATCTACCTTTTTTTCCTCTCTATTCTATTTTTGTTTAATGTTTTTTTGTTTTCTTGGGGGGTTTTGTTTGTTTGTTTGTTATGTTTTTTTTACTCTGGCTATAATAATATTATTGAGTTTTTGGTTTCAACCTAAAGCTTGTTAATCCGTGTTGCTTTTGGTGAAACATGACCGCTGTATCTTGAATAAAGGTCGAGATGTATTCCAGTTGATGGATGTGGGGGTCACCTGGTGTCCGAGGTAAAATAAGCGAGAAAATGGTTGCCAAAGTTTGGTGACTTTCAAGGCTTGAGTGTCCTTGGAAATTGCAAATTTACGTGTTTCGTTCCTTTGATCAACGTTCTTTTTTAAAAGCAAAATTCACACATAAATGTGTTTTTAATTGTTGTTG
>NW_004798367.1:172983-174171 GCF_000002075.1 Aplysia californica
GAGGAGGAGGTGGATCCTAAAACAGAACTGAAGAGAGGAGGGAGGAGAGAGAGAGAGGGGTGGTGAGGGGGGAGGGGGTGGATCCCAACACAGAATTGAAGAGAGGAGGAGGAAGGAAGAAGGAGAAAGGAATTAGTTGGGAGGGGGAGGGGAGGAGGTGAATCCCAACACAGAACTGAAGAGAGGAGGAGGAAGGAGAAAGGAATTGATAGTGAGGGGGAGGGGGGAGGATGTGGATCCCAAAATAGATCTGAAGAGAGGAGGAGGAAGGAAGAAAGAGGAAGGAATTGATAGTGAGGGGGAGGGGGGAGGATGTGGATCCCAAAATAGATCTGAAGAGAGGAGGAGGAAGGAAGAAAGAGGAAGGAATTGATTGGTTGGGTGGGGGGGGGGGGGGGATCAAACTACTCTCAAATCTCCCGAAAGAGTGAAGCCCACAAGTTCCGACAAGGTAACGTGTGGGTTTTTTAAAACATGGGGTACCTTTTCTTTTAATTTAGAGAGGAGAGGGGAGGGGGTGTGGTATTGTTTTATCGGATTTTGTGGGTTTTTGGTGGGTTTTTTCCCGAAGTTTTCTGTCTGACAGATAAAACTTAAAACGTCAGACCTTCCCCCAAATCAATGAACAGTGGGAGATCAGGAGGGCGTTGGCTCCATAGCACAGAGAAAATGTGAAGCGTGCTGACAAAATGAGTTACTTCTAGGATTCGAACCCAATGGAAATAGGTACACCACGCTTATAGGTGAACTTTTTACAATTCATAAGTATAAAATAACAAAAGGAATGTTGTACTTAATATGGCATCAATAGAAAATCTACAAATTTGACGCTAGAGTCGATTTTAGCCAATATCTCTCTTTGTGGATTGCAAAAAGTAACTCATTTTGTCAGCATGTCTCACAAATCTTCCTCCCAACTGCAGCAGTGCTTACGATGAAATGAAAAACAGTGATGTGATAAAATACTATGTTGTTGTTGTTGCTCATGGTGTTGTTGCTGTTGTTGTTGTCGTTGCTGCTGCTGCTGTTGTTGCTGTTGTTATTGTTGTTGCTGCTGTTGTGTTGTTGTTGTTAATGTTAATGTTATAGTTGTTGCTATTGTTATTGCTATTGTTGTAGTTGCTGTTATTATCATTGATGATGATGATGATGATGATGATGATGATGATGATGATGATGATGATGATG
>NW_004798367.1:176961-178745 GCF_000002075.1 Aplysia californica
TCTCTCTCTCTGAAGCAGCCCCCCCCCCCTTTTTCTTTCTCCTTAATTCATCTCTTCTGTCTGCCTTTTGCATTCATGCATGAAGTTCTTTCACATTGCAGATGGAATGCCAATTATCTATTGCTATTCCACCCCCCCCTCTTTAATTGCCTTCTAGAGAGATGCATTGTTCGTTACATTTTTGGAGGAGTTTTCTTTCGTTCCCGCCCCCCAAAAATGTTTTACATCCTTTTTTTTAAAGTCTGCCTGGCTTTAAAAAATCTCATTCGTTCCCTACGAGTTATAGGACTGTGCTGACTTTAAAAAAAAAATATAAGTCTAGCGCACAAGGAGGTATGTACATAACATAGCAAAGGCCAAACACGTGGTCCAGTAGTAAGAGTAAAAACACAAGGGGGGAAGTGATGGGAGACAGGGAGAGAGAGAAGGAGAGAGAGAGAGAGAGAGAGAGAGAGAGAGAGAGAGAGAGAGAGAGAGAGAGAGAGAGAGAAGGAAAGAGTGAGGTGGGGGAGTGAGAGAAAATTCAAGCATGATACATCACAGTAAGTTTCTAACATTTTAATGCATCTGCGTGTGA
The DNA here is from genome assembly GCF_000002075.1 of Aplysia californica. Classification (NCBI taxonomy): domain Eukaryota; kingdom Metazoa; phylum Mollusca; class Gastropoda; order Aplysiida; family Aplysiidae; genus Aplysia; species Aplysia californica. The sequence continues at coordinate 177,539 of NW_004798367.1, forward strand.
CGTAACTAACTCTAAATGTTTTTCAACTAGAGCGGGAGTACCCGCGTCTGTGGTGTAGATAATAGGCTCTTGGCTATTCCCAGCACATAGCATAAACTGGATTGCCCCATTGGAAAATATATATATATATAATAATATGTACACTCGTACCTGCTCTAACGAGCGCGTATCCAACACAATCATCTTTACAAGCGTACAACCCCCCCCCCCCCCCCTCTTCCCGAAAAAAAAAGATTCACCTCCATGTGTTTTTTTTTTCTATTAAAAATATTACTGTATTATAATGACAGTGTCCAACATGACTGCCTGTTTCATAAGCCCACTCAGTTCCTCGACAATAGGTGGTTGTCTTGGACAGGCTCGACGAGGATAATATTATTATTAGTATGTTCCGGAGTATATCCGCCTATGTATTGTGATATTTTCAAAAAATCGTCATGTCTTGTTGGCTCCTACAGCCGGTTTGAAACTTACCCTGTGTCTAAAACATCTAAAGTGTGCCGAGGGGAGCATAACATATGTCAACTTCTCAGAAATATAGTATAATAAAAAAAACCCTGACTTGCCCCCCAAAAAAGAAAAGAAAAAACAAAAACAAAAACAAAAAACCCAGCCCACCTGGGCGTTGAAATTCCAGAGCGTTATCGCAGTCGGCAATTGAACCAGTATTGCCAAGCAATATCACATACAGACAATTTTTTCCCTTTTAAATAGAGAGAGATTTTCAAAATGCTATTCCACTACTGAGCGATCGGCACCTTTTCTTGGAATCTGTTCTGAACATTATCAAGAGCGTGAGATTTGACACAATATGAGATAAGAGAGCACGTTTCGTTACGCTGTGACTTGGGTTTCTCAGGAGGTCAACAGTCGGGGCAAACAGACACAGCAAACAACAGGAGATATTTCCTTCCATGACTAATGTGTCGTTTTTCGGATCACCGTTGTCCTATCATTGAATGACTCGAAACAAAAGATACAAATTGTTTAATTGATTTCTGCTGCATAGATAAAAGTCAGAGAGAAAAAATATTTGAGCAACCTCGGCTTTACTGGGAGCTGCAGGAGGTACTGATTAAAACTGAACATGTTTCAGTCGTTTCGACTTTATATTTCACGTACATTTGTCTTTTGTACAAACTCAATGTCGACGATGACGAGGAAAACAACAACAACAACAACAACAACAACAACAACAACAACAACA
>NW_004798367.1:180174-181456 GCF_000002075.1 Aplysia californica
CCCTTCCCCCCTCCCCCCTTTCCACTACACACAGAAAACAGTCCTTATTAGAACCATTTGTGGCAGTTATATCTCTGGACGAAGGATACAATTTAACTCATTGAAGACGCTCATTCTGGTCAGTCTACAACGCTTGGAAAAGGCGCTGTTCCAGGGCATTAAAAAAAAGAGGTACTTCGTTGTTCAGACATTTTTTGCAGTACTGTATTATTTATCTGAAACTTAAAAATCAGCATGCTGTGAAATATATAGACGTGGGGGCTTCCTGTCTGATTCGGTTATGGTGATTCGAAATGTGATCCTATGTATGCCCTTTGTCTGCTGATCGGACACATCAATAGGTGTCGGTTACGTACTAAAGGAGTTAAACAAAAGAAGTGTCATATCTTGTAGGCAGAGAGTAGGAGCGTAGATGGATGGAAAAACTCTCGTATTTGAGAAACGAAAGAAAACGTTTTCTCAAGCCTTGATAGTGATATTTAGGTACAATTGTTCATTATAGCTCATGGGTTGAGGCGGAGGCTTTACTTATCTTAAAGGGGTGTATACAGCTCATGAGTATCTGGCAGACAGAAACCGCAATAAAAGGGTTAACGTGTCCCTCGTTCATCCTTAACCCCTTTACACTCTGGGTGAGACTGCCCTAAGCAGTTTTGTTGGACTGTGGAGCAGATCTGGCAGGGAAAGGGTTAAGCTTAAGTACGGCTGTTTTCACTATTTTCTCACAGTTTTCTCCCTTTAAAACTTTGGCCGGAAGTCCGTGGGAGTAGCTGAGGCTTGTCTAATGGCCCCAGTACTTGTATAGTGGTTCTTTGCTCAACAGGCCGCGGACGGAAGCTCGGGGGTACATGGCTGATGGTGTAAACATTTTCTTTGAAATGGTCGTTGTAGTACCGGGGTCTAGTGGTGTCACGTTTAGGCTCTTCGCTGCTGAGCACTGAAGATGAGAAGTTCGATCCCCAGGTTACCTAAATTTGTTTTCTGTTTTTGTTTGTTTTGTTTTTTGTCTTTTTTTTGTGTCTCCGCCTTTTCTCAGCCTCTCACATGCAGGGTCAAAGTAGCCCGCCTCCTAAATGATCTGTATAATGCCAATAGAGGCATAAAACACTACAGTCACTCGTGTAACTACATTTACGACCACCGTTGGTGTGCAGTTGGTCATTAACGTATTCTTGCTTTAAAGGTCGAAGTTTGAATCCGAAAGGAAACAGACGGCATGTGTACTTTTACTCTCATTCATTTCCTTTCCGGAAACTTTCCCTGACCTCCCACCCATACAACC
>NW_004798367.1:182399-183745 GCF_000002075.1 Aplysia californica
GAGAGAGAGAGAGACAGAGAGAGAGAGGGAGAGAGGGAGGGAGGGGGGGGCAGAGACAGAGACAGAGAGAGATTGGAGAAGGGGAAGATGGAAGAGGAGGAGGAGGACAACGAAGAAAGAGGACGAGAATGAGATGAAAAAACCCAGAAGAAGAACATCTACAACAAAACAGATAATCAGAAGAAAAAGACTCAGAGTCAAGAGTCAGAGGCAAGAGTAAAGAAGAAAAACAAGTGTCCAAAAATGTGTTTCTCCCACACTTGTAGACACAATACGGATACTGAAATGGTCGTAAAGGAGATGCGTGGAGCTCCCGGGCGTGAAATAGCCGTGAAGTGGCAACATTTCTTCTGGAAGTCTCTACACGTTTCCAGGGAGGCTACGGGCTCCCGTTTATGATTGCTAGCGATGAGTGGAAAATAGGATGCGTTGTTGTAGGTGGGGCATGCCGACGGAGTGAGGATGGTCATATAGTTGTGCGCTATGCGGGCCCAGTCATGTTGAGTTAGGGGAACTATGAGTCTCTTTCTGCGCTCAAATTCAGTAAGTGTGGCCAGCGGAGGAGGTATCTGTGGTGTAGTGGCTACGATTCGCGGTCGGTTGCACCCTGAAGGCATGAGTTTGAATCCCTTGTGGCGATGGGTTTTTTTAAACGAAAATATGTCGAGTACATGTTTCTCGTCGGTAGGTTCACGTGTTCGGGGTTTTATCATCAGTCGGGTACATCCGTTTTTCTGCTAAAACGTTGCGGGTTTTTTAAAAGCCCGATTTGGCCCACACAGATAGGGTCAAAGCAGTCCGCCTCCTGTGTGGTCTAAATTGTATCACTGAGGGCGTAAAACATCTTCATTTACAATATTAAGTTTCAGATTTGAACTCATTGTAGAGTACAGGGGCAATACACATACACAAACAGACAAACACATATAAGCACATATACAAATACACACACAAACACAAACACACACACATATATAAAACACACACACACACACACACACACACACACACACACACACACACACACATACAAAAACACACGTAAACACACACACATACAAGATGTCTCAACGTCAGACATACACAGAAACATACAGGTACACCACACAAACAGCCCCAAACATAAGTCATATCTCTCACACCTCGGCCTCTCTTTCATTATGTAAACACGCCCTAACCCTTTCATCGCGTCAGGCTAGAAAGGCGCTGTTCGGCCCAGGAAATTGCCCCGCCAAACTGACTAAGTAGCCGGTCAAGGGGTAAACTGACCACAAAGATCTGCCAGAATGGCTAATAAACATCGGCATCTGGACCTCCGTCTACGGCCGATTCGGAAGCCAGATAAA
>NW_004798367.1:184099-188829 GCF_000002075.1 Aplysia californica
GACAGACAGACAGACAGACAGACAGACAGACAGACAGACAGACAGACAGACAGACAGACAGACAGACAGAGAGAGAGCATGAAATCCAGGAGAGCTATCAATGATTATAGAGAAGTATGTGAATGGAAAGTAGACGAAAATGTTCTCTTCTGTTACCCTGAGAGGCCAAATTTAATCCGTGATATAAACTATACATTGAAACCTGTTTTTTGTTTTGTTTTGTGTGTGTTTTTCCTGGGGGGGTTGAGGGGAGGGCTGTGTTTTGTTTTGTTTTGACATTCAACAACAAAAAAAGAAAAGTTCTTTCTTCTCAGTGGTATTATTAAGCGCATCTGGACAACAAAACGTTTGATTGATTTTGAGCACATGCACTCGATCTCACCGATCGGTCTTTCCACTTCTCACTTTCAATACGAAGCAAAACCCTTGAACAACTCAACGGGCTTAAGGTAGAAGAGTGAAGTTAATGGGTCTATGGTATATCGGATAATCTCTTCAATCAGCTTTCAATTAGTAGGCTAAACACACGCGAGATAGCCCAAGAAACAGACGTATTGAAATCTTTGCATCCTATCAGACGGTGCTAAGCTCTAGAATTGACTTGACATGAGAATTTACGGTCTCAGTTTAGACATTCTTTTTTTTCTCTTCTATTTGCCATTCATTTTGTCTTGGGGCGAGGGGGGGGCTGTCACGTAAAGGAAGGGAAAGGGGTGGGGGGAGCAAAACAGGAGATAAAGAAAATTAGTTGAACACGTTTTGGAGGTCATAGGTGAAGGCACAGACTAACATTTAAAAAAAACCCCAACAACTTAAACCTACATTTGTATAATAAAAAGGATTTAGATTTTTTAAAACCTCTTTTGTATTCTCATAAGGTTTTAAAATCGTATACATTTTAGCTCTAAATGTGACTTAAATAATGAGTACTGAAGGGATCTTAAGAATGAAAGCCGAAAGTGTACAAAATATATGCCGTTGGGGAAAAAAGTGAGCATTCTTTGACTGAATTGACAGAACAAGGTCTTGTATGAATGTTACATTATTTCCTTTTTGGACTTTCAGGTGGTGGTGGTCAATGACGTCATGACGTGGAGTAAATTACTACTCACGCAATGATGACGTAATGTCCGCCTATTTCTACGTTCTGACCAATGAGGGCGAACGACCGGAATGTATAAACAAACCGCAGACCTGACGTAAAGTGCTCAAAACATTTTTTGTTTTCTTTTCTTTTCTCCCTTTTTCCTCGCTCATCTCGCGAGCAGCATGAATGGAGCCCTCCCGTGCTAAGTTTTGACTTGCATCAAGCTAATCCCGAGCTAGAGAAGGAGCCGGTGGGCGTCCTTGGCGTCCATTACTGGAGAAGTACGTGTCCGTCGTTTGGAATCCCGTCTTGTACGGTTAGTAAACAACTCGGGCAGATAGGCGGGTGGGGAGAGATGAATGCTTGGCGCCTACGGCTCGGAGAGATGGCTAATAAGTGGGAGAAATAGAGTCCAGGAAATATCGTGGGATATTATAACAGTTAGCAGGCGGGAATTGCATCAGCTGATTTAGCTGTAAGTTAGTTTGAGGAGGAACTGCTTTACGTCATTTGCAACACAATAAGGTCATAATAATTATGTGTCGAAGATTAGAGGTGTAACTAGAGAGTAACATACAAAGAAAATAAGGGAGATAGATAAAAGGACGATAGATGTTTGATGGAAAAAAGGACCAAACCACACCAGGACACCTACCAGCCACCTACTAAGATGCACTCGTTCAACATAATGATATGTGCCTTGTCCAATAAAGGTAAACAAAAGATAAAGCAAAAGTTGAAAAGGAAGAAAGATGGTTCGTTGAACGTCCTCGAATGATGCGGAAGTCATATAAAAATCCATATTCGTGAAAGGGACACTTTTAGAAAACATGAAGGTTTATCACTGTAAGTGCAGACAATTGGCGTGAAAGGTTGGCAGTTTGCGATTACGTCTGAGGCAGCTTTGAAAAGCATCAACAACAGCGGAAATTCAATAAGGAGCCCTTTAAAGTTTAATGTTCGCAGCTGGTTTATAATTAGAAGGCAAATTCGTGGAGCAAATAGCTATGGACCTTCTAGGGAGAACGGCATGTGGAGGAAAGGGTTTCAGCTGTTAAAAATAGAACAGAAATGACAACTAGAACTTCACAGGTGAAGAAAATTGCTTTAAAAAGAACGATAGTTGTGATTTACGACTAATAAATATTAAAAGGCACAGAAATGGGTTACAGATGGGAAGCTAAATAAAGAATATTGTTTTTAGACATATTTCGAAGCATGCAAGCCTCACAAGACGACTGAAAAGATACAGATCTTGGAGACATTAAGGGAAAACAAATTTAACAAATATGAACGTTTTTTGTGTATAGATACAAGGTTCCAACAACTGTGGGGAAGAACAACAAGTTAGAAATATGTTTTGGGCACAGCACTTTCCAATAAGCTTGTAAAAATCAGATTTCAGAATTGATCCACCTTACTAAGTAAATTTCGCTTTTGATATTTGCTAAACTTCGAAAATCATAAAAAGAAATTCTTAGGACGGATTGTAGGAAAGCTTTAAAATTACTGTATGACATTGTACATGGCTGCAACGTTTCTAAACCTACCGTTTGAGAATGATTCACATTTATGTTTAGGTGAAAGCGAGAAAGAGACAGAAATTAAAGACTCACAACAGGACAGAGCTGAATTTCTGAGTGTAAAACATCCGTATATTTCCTAAGGACGGTGATACCTTAAAATAGGAAAGCTTACAGGGGGTGGAAGATATAGCAGGTATAAACTTTCACGGTGACGTTGGCTCCAATCAATGCAGAATTTACCCCATGAGGCTACCCGCGGTCACAACGCTGATATTTTCTCAAACAGATGTCTCCCTTTCAGAACCGGTTATCTGATAAAGTAAATGAACCGATTATTCGTATTTAGGCTGAGAATGATAAGAGGTTGCACACAACTGTGCATGAAATGGAGGTGAAAGCGCGAGAGTATGATCATATCGTCTCAGGGGTTTTATCAAGCTAGAGAGAATTGAAAACTCGCCCGAATATCAATTTTTACAATGAACTGCACATTTATATCGAAAGTTGCGCAACTCATTTTCGTAAGATGTATTACTAAATGGGTTTTTTTTTTCAAGTAACAATACAAGACCCAATGTTTTCTAATTTTTTTAAGGTTCTTATTATGAGAAAAAAAATCCCCAAAGATTGATCTGAGACTTGTTTGGTCTACCGGTCCTTACGGGGGGAAAATGCCACTTTATCTAATTATTGTGTTTTCACAGGAACATTTCCAAAGACTCCACGTACCACAGCAAGACTCCATGTTGAATATCGCGAGTTCAGACGTTACTTCATTACTTTATTACAAGCTTAATCTATTCACTGCCAGGCCCAGAACTGTCTAGAACTATTTGGTAGGGTTACAGAGAATGTTTGCCAGTAAAAGAGTTCATACTTTTTTATTGTCTAAACAATTCATCAAACCTTTTCTAGAACTCTCAAAATCATATGTCTGCGGATTGGGCTCAAAACTCCTTTCAAACCTGCAAAATTGTCCTAGAGGAAGGACCTGTTTTAACGATAGTCTCCGACAGAGCCAAACGAAGTAAACGAATAGCCATCTAAACTGAACAAACAACCCGTGTCCAAGAACGTTCCAAAGGGGTTTTGAGTAAAATTCATCCACATCGTGTTCTTGTACGACAGCAACTGATCTATAAAAGTAAACTTTAGCCCTCTGTTAGGAACTTTCTTGACCAAGTGTTCACCTCCGGATATTTACTCTCAGTGGAGCCACATCTGGGTGGCCGTGACATCACGTGAACATTATTTTTTTAAACTTATTTTAAGAATGTTGGGAGGGGCGCGGATCGAAATGCACTTTTATTGCCTGACCTAACAGTCAGTGCGCCATGTTGGAAGACACTCAGAGATGATTGACTAAGGTTATTGACATCGTAGTGAGTCATCTTTTGAGTTTGAATTAAACAGAAGAACTTTATTCCATTTATTATCGTCGGGGTAGGGAGATAAACAAACAGACAGTAACAAAAAGACAGTACGGTCGTAGAACCTACCAGTGGCGCACTCTAAACCAGCCCTACGAAACTTCGAAATAACAGACGTTTAAAGTCCAACTGCGAAGAGAAGATGGAAAAAGCAAACGGTTTGCTTTTCTAGATGTAGCTAGCCTTCTCATGCTTTTTCCCCTCTTTAGCACCTTTGCTGGGCGTCTGTGTTTGGGAAAGCTAGCATCTAGCTTTGAAAACAAACACCATGCTGTAAAGAAAATTTAGACACGGAGAAAAGAAAAATGGTGCTCGACGACAAAGGAAAACGGGAACCGAGGACATACTGGGAATTCAAACTTTGAAAACAACAACACGGTTTCCCTGGCTCGCACCTATCGGGTGATCCGCGAGGCATGGATTATAGCTTTCTTGATCATTTGAGATGTTTTGAGACGGCTTCCGAATCACCCTGATCTCGTCTCAAAGAACCCGGGTTCGAACCAGTTAGAGCTGCCTTGTCAGCCTGGTTGGAGAGTTTGACGTGACTTTGATTATTTAGGCAGGGTGTTGAAGATAATCTGTGAGTCTTCTTCTGAACTTTACACCCGTCTGTGGTTTTTAGTTGGACTGTGTTCTCTCTCTCTCTCTCTCTCTCTCTCTCTCTCTCTCTCTCTCTCTCTCTCT
>NW_004798367.1:191099-192280 GCF_000002075.1 Aplysia californica
GTGTGTGTGTGTGTGTGTGTGTGTGCGTGTGTGTATGTGTGTGCGTGTGTGTGTGTGAGAGAGAGAGAGTCCATCCCTCTCCCTCTCTGATTGCTTGTCTATCTGCCTGTCTGTCTGTCTGTCACATCCACAAGATCGCCCAAAGAATGAACACATCCCCGCAAACACTCCCCCCACAAAGCAGTTTGCGCATACACAACACAGCCCACCATCACAAAAACACGAAAGCTGGAAAAGAGCGCTATTAAACACTTGAGCCCAACTACAGGCAGCAGGTTCCGATGACGTAATATTTAATTTTCGGATTTGGGGGTGGGAGATCTCCTGCGAGAGAGCTATAAATATGCCAAGAGGAATAACCTCAAACCCTCGCGCCGAGTGAAAATTACAGACGTTTGTTTGGCTATTGTCGAAGAGAATTGGGTAGGAGAGTAGGTGAAACTCTCCAGATACCAGGTGCCGAGGTGGATGTCCTAGCCTTTTCAATTTTCAGCGTTGATTGCTTTTGTTGCTTTAATTGGGTCAAGTCTGTCAGTTCTCGGGGAGCCAGCTGCTAGGTTTTGTCGACTCTGTCATGAAAAAATGTGTCACGACGTGGTGAAACCAGACGCTCGTCAGTCAATCTTTGGGTATATTTATAGATTTATTATAACCATCTTAATTAAAGCTTGTTCATTTGTTTAGAATTTGGCGAAAAAAAATGCCCATCTATCCTTAATACAAGTTGAGATATTTGCAATTGCAGGAGTTGGGGTCGCCTGGTTTCAGAGGTAAAAGAAGCGAGGGAATGGCCGCCAAAGTTCGGTAATTTCAATAGTTTGAGAGTCTTTGAAAACTGGAAATTTACTCATTCAGAGCCTTTACTCTGTGTTTTCCGGTAACATTCACATGGAAATGTATTTCAATAGGGATATAAAAGGAGTTGAGCCAAAAAACAAAAATCCGATGACAATGGACAAACTGGCGGGAAAATGCTTGTTCCTTCGATTTCATTGTTTTGACTTGCGCCTGATTTTACTGCGATGCCTCACAAATGATAACAATGATTTTATTTAAGTGTTAAGAGGCATTGCGCTCTCCATAGCAGCAGCACCTGTCAAAGAATAAGGTTTGAGATGGAACAGAAAGAAAACAGTCACAACCTGCTTTTCTCTCTCTCTCTCTCTCTCTCTCTCTCTCTC
>NW_004798367.1:193737-197014 GCF_000002075.1 Aplysia californica
CTCTCTCTCTCTCTCTCTCTCTCTCTCTCTCACAGCAGCTTGATGGGGGTTGCACAATGATAGCACAAATAACATCGGGCCAAACCCCGAGCACACACGGGAGCTGCCGAGATCCGCCTTCCCGGAGCATGTAGCCACATGGCCCGGCTATCGACACCACTATCGACGGGCGTCCCTACAACAGTAATAAGCCCCGTGCACACTGGAGCGATTTCCTACACAATTGGTCGCTTTTAAGGTCAAGCGGGCTAACCCAGATTTCGGGGGTTTCCAGAAATCTTGACCTACACCAAAAGTGGGCATTGCCCTACCTATAGGAGAAGTTTAGTTTAATTGGTGTGTATATTTGTTTGGATATATAGAAAACTCTCCTTGTCTTTTAAAGAAACTGAGCAAGGGGAAACAGCTTTACTTTCGATTTTCTCAAAACAACGTTTTTCGGGATAGCCCCCTTGTGCTTAAAAGCGACAAATACATTTGTAGTAAGAAAGGTTATCCTTTTCGTAAAAGTTTTACGGCACTTGCAACACAACACGGTCCTATAAGTGTCGAAGATTAGAGGTGTTACAAGAGAGTAACAAACACAAGAAAAGAAGGAGGAGAGATACGTAGGCTTACCACAGATGTTTGATTGTGAAGAAGGAGCAAACCACACCAGAACACCTTCCAACCACCCACTTGGGTAAGATAGTAGACGTAAACTTTGATCACATCTCTTCCCATTCTTGAAATTATAGATTACAATGTTTCTTCCACGTGTGACGTCCGGACTCTAATGTGGCCCCATGGACAGTGTGCAACCCTCGAACGTACAGTACGTGGTATATGTATGTCTGATGGTATATGTATGTCTGATGGTATATGTATGTCTGATGGTATATGTATGTCTGATGGTATATGTATGTCTGATGGTATATGTATGTCAAATGATAATGTTCTCAATTGAGGGCTTAAATTGATTTTTACCAAAGAAACAAAAGGATTCGGGTCCGTTTGGTCTGAATTATAACTAGCGCCTTATCGACCTTGACAAATCCACGTTTGCCGTAAGTAAGTGATCTTGTAGTGTAGAGTGTTTTCGGTTTGTTTGCTATAAAAAGTAGACTTTAAACTCCCAAGTGGAGCTTACTGGTCCTAATACGGACACCCGGAGTCACTAATCTTCTTGGGGAAAGGCATTAGATACGTCATGCTATGAGACGTAGATCTATTTAACCTATCTTTTTTTTTTTTTTAAGAGGGGTTGAACTTTACTGTGGCCGCTTTCTCTGTTTGAGGGATTATGCTGTGTGTGCGACTATCGTCAGGCGTTTGTCCTGCTGGATGGCTATCTTCCTGGGAAGATTTATTATTTTTAATACAGTTTTTTCCCCCTCCCCCGAAACCTTTTTTCAGAAATAATTATACTACTACCATCTATGGGACTTACGAGTACAATTTCCACACCTGATCCGATCAAACACACCTGATTAGTCGGAGAAGTGTACACTATACGTAATAACAATCAACACCCCCCACCCACCCCTTCCTTTCCTCCTTTTCCTTCCCACTCCTTCAACCCTTGAACCGCTCGGGCAGATTCGAGAAATCACCTTAACCCTAGACTGGGGTCTTGCGAGGTCGCCGCTTTGAACTGTTATCGCTAACTGCATTCTGCCTGGTCAGGTTGCTCTTTGTGTGTGTGTGTGTGTGTGTGTGTGTGTGTGTGTGTGTGTGTGTGTGTGTGTGTGTATGAGTGTTTGTGTGTGTGTGTGAATATGAGTGTGCTTGTGTGTTTATGTGTGTGTGTTTGTGTGTGTGTGTGTGTGTGTGTGTGTGTGTATGAGCGTGTGTATCTGTTTGAGTGTTTGTCTGTGTGTATGTGTATGTGTGTGTGTGCCTGCGTGCGTGTGTGTGTGTGTGTGTGCTTGCGTGAGCGTGTGTGTGCGAGACACAATGCCACGTATATGCGAGCTCGTAATCTTATGTGTTTGTGTAAGTCAGTTTAGCTGTTTGAGTGATTGAGAGTATGAATCTGTGTGTATATATGTGTGTGTGTGTGCTTGTGTTTTTGTGTGTGTGTGTGTGTGTGTGTGTGTGTGTGTGTGTGTGTGTGTGTGTGTATGAGCGTGTGTATGTGTTTGAGTGTTTGTGTGCGTGTGTATGTGTATGTGTTTGTGTGCGTGCCCTCCCCTCCATTCTGCCCCCTCCCATACAAAAAGAACGCACACACTCAAACTCACACACACAAACAGACAGACAGACAGACACACACACACACTTACAAACACACACACACACACACGCACAAACACACACACACGCACACACAAACACACACCCACACACACACAGACACACACACATATATACATACACTATCTATCCACTTAAAATATTTTGCCACTATTTCTCAGTTCATGAACATTTTTACCCTCTTCCCTCCACCACTCTACTAGGACACTCAAACTAACATTTTCTTTTGTTTAACACTTACCCCCTCGCCCCACCCTGAAACCTGCCTTTCTATCCAGTCCACCCCTCCCCCCTAAATAAAAAAACAACCCAAACAAAAACAAAAACAAAAACAAAAACCGCTCCCTCTACTCTGTACTCTCAAATTTGCGGCCTCTCCACCACTTCAGAATTCAAATAAGATTCTTTTTCCCCTTTTTATATTTCTTTCCGAGGATTTCATTAAGACATTCCACGAAGCCAAGCCATGAGTCTGAAGACAGCGATATCGATAGAAGCTGTGGGGTGCAAATCTGTCATAATATCGATACATTCACTCTTTTTGTTTTTGGATGCATAGGTACACCAATATCTTTCTATTCGATAATAATTTTTTTAACAACAACAACAACAACAACAACAACAATAACAGCAACAACAACAACAACAGCAATATAATTTCCCCTCTCACTAAAAAGGTCCCAGATTCGAAACCTGGCAGCGACATTTGAGGGAAAATGGACATGCATGCAAAAACACTTATATACTTTGACAGCGGTATTGAAACGACAGTTAGAAATGTACCCCTGCCCCCCCCCCCCCCCCCTTTTTCCTCTTTTTTTTTCCACCACGCCCTCGGTAAAAAAGACAATAAATGAGACGCTATCAAATCACTGAGTTAGACAAGCAGGTTAAAAACGGACACAATAAAACAAGATACAACATTACGGCCAGGATTGATTAAAACCTTCCTGAGATTTACAATGCAGTGTTTTCCTTGGGACGAGGTAAGGTGAGGTAAAGGGGTGAGAGAGAGAGAGAGAGAGAGAGAGAGAGATAGATA
>NW_004798367.1:198684-200098 GCF_000002075.1 Aplysia californica
CCCCTTTTCACATGCACACTTCTCACATAAAACGTCGCCTCTAGCTTGGTGCTCAGAGGTTGCATTGCACGTACAACGGAAGGGCGCGTTTGATAAACCAGGGCCAGATAATCGCACGAGCTTTTCTTACTCAAATGATCCTTAAAAGACATTTTTGTTTTCTCTGCGAGCTCGTCAAGAAACAGTAACTTTTCTTTGCTCGGCTGGCGTTTTGCTCTTCATTTGAGCGCCCATTGTGTGCATCCTTCACAGCGAAGTTTCCAGAGAGAGCTTGGAATGGCGACCATGATTGTACGCTCTCTAAGATATAATAATGCATGCACTTCCACTCCAGTCTAGAGTGTGCCCTCTTGAGGAGAAAGGCTCAGATCTCCACAGACAAAGAGACTATTACTCTGGGAAATGGAGCAGTGCAGTAAAGTGCAATGCAGTGCAGTGTAGTACAGTGCGTAATACGTCAACGAAGACAAACAAAGCTGTACATGGTTTATTTACTCTCTTGTCTGTAGTACTATCCTCTTTGCCTCGACGCTGTTGCAGGGGGCCACTGCAAAGTTCTTGACTGTTTGAACGTAATGACCGAAGAATAAATATTAACACTGCTAATACCCCCCCCCCCCTCACTCCCACCTTCCCAACCCTATGCCTGTGCATTTATCAAAAAAGAGACATACCAAAGAAGACCTCCACTGATCTAACATCTATTCATCTGACGATGGCAGATCTCGATATGTTTGGAGATCAGTATCGTATTGCCCACTGAAAGCCTCGTTGGTCGTCGTTATCGTGTTTGGTAAACGATTTCCACGGCTCGATTTTTTATGGCTCAGAATTTACGTAAAGTACTCATGTGTTGATTGAAGTACTCGAGTTCTTACAATAAGGACTGTCTCTTGCCTCCCGCAGCGGTATTATTTCCGTAATAGCCGTGGTGCCATAAGACAGTCGGTAGTACATTGTACAAAATGCACGTGGCAGAAAACTTAGTCAAACCTCTATAATTTGATGTAGATCTAGTAAAATACATCTGAGGTTGGTCAGGGTGGATCCCCCCCCCCCCCTTTTTTTGTTGTTGTTGAGAGGTACAGCTACCTCTTTAGCTAAAATAGGATCAAATCCTACAAAATCAGGCACGTTTGATTTTTTAAGGCCACAATTTGATTGGTTTGATTAAAATGGCCAAATCAGCAGGCTAGATCTACAACGTATTGTGCCGATGGGATCAGATCTTACGTTTACACACAGAATACGACAAGCTCTAATAGACACCCGGGTCAAGGTCAAATTTTGAGGACGTAAATCTGAGATTGATTAGATACTGACTGCACCGACCAGTGTCGTTTCTCAAATGTATAAAACCGCAACAAATACAGATTTGACAAAACTTTATACAATATAGGCTTTGGGGGGGGGG
>NW_004798367.1:200198-201191 GCF_000002075.1 Aplysia californica
TTCAGAACATCGTGATCAAGAACTGAGGTTGTTGGTGACAGTCTGCTTGCTAAAAGAACACGGTCATGAAACAGGCAAAACCCGACTTCTGTTGTGTAGTCGTAAATGTATTATACATAACCACAAGAGAGCGCACAGAGTATAGAACAATCTAGTGAAGTGGTTTAAGTCTTTGCCTTACAGACAAAAGATGTGAGATCGATTCTCTAGCAGGGGAGATTACTTATTCAGTGTCTTCGTCCTTCTGTTAGTTGTGTTAGGATCCAGGTTAGTTTGCGAGAAGAATACATGCGTAAAAATAAAACAGCGCTCGTCACCCTGGCGTGTGTGTGAACAATAAAGAAGTAGGCCAACCAAAACAATAAAAGGAGAAAAATAACGAATAAGCCTTCCCACTGACTTCGAAAGAGAAAAAGTGTTACGCATTTCTTCTTGTTCAAACTTCTGATACTAAGCCAGATCAATTTTTAAAATTCTTCTTTAAAAAAAAAAAAAAAAAATTCTTTTTCAGGGTCGTCTGGGGTTAGGGTACATTCTCCAATCGTGCACAAATCGCATACCGTGCCAAATACCCCCGTTCTGTCTGGCGGTCACACACAACTAAACACGTTTACTGTACTTTCGCTTTCAACACGGCGACAAGACACGCACCCTTGAACACCTACGTAGCGGAAAGCCGCGGCGTGCTGTAGGTATCAGACACACTGCGTCCTCTCAAAGACGCACTCACGACACGCTCAAAGAGGATTTTATTGGCCGTGACCCCTAACAGAATTTATGGGGTTTATGTTTTGAGATAGAGTGAAGACAGACGGACCAACGGACGGACTGATGGACAGACGGACAGACTGAATGACGGAGTGATAGACAGGCAGAGAGACAGAAGGACAGACAGACAATCACACGCTCATACATCGAAAGAGATAGATAGATAGATGGATAGATAGATAGATAGATAGATAGATAGATAGATAGATAGATAGATAGATAGAT
>NW_004798367.1:206768-207832 GCF_000002075.1 Aplysia californica
GGCGTGATTATTTTAGTATTTATTGCTTCATTAAAACAAGAAAAACTCCCCGGTTCACTTCTGCGAGTCCCAGAGTGTCGTGTCGTAGAGACATCAATAAATGCTGAGGGGAATACAAGTGATGCAAGACACGCTTATCTCACTCAGTGATAGCTGGGATCTGCCAGGGCGGTCACAAACGTCGACTTGACTGCAGCTGAGTAGATTCGTGGCAAGGAGAGCCTAGGAGATTGAGATTCACGGACACAGAAATGAAGAAAATTGTTCCTTTTAGTTTTTAGTTTTACTAGAGGTTTTACGGCGCTCGGAACTTAGTGCATAAGGTCATATGAGCGCCCAGCAGATTAGAAGTGTTACAAGAGAGTAATACACATAAAAAAAGAAAAAGGGGAGATGAGAACGATAGATGTTTGATAGGAAAGAAGAAGCAGACCACACCAAAGCACCCGCCAACCACCCACAAAATTGTTCTTTGAGTGACAGACTGATTTATGGTTTATAGCTCGGCGTATGAATCCTTTAACTGCCTTCGTCTTTTGACTTAAAACTCGATTATAATGACACCTTGTAAATGACTTTCTCTTGTAAATTTGCCTATAGGCTTATTTCTCAATACTGTCAACACCTGGTTATGAAGCCGTCTGCTAAATACACTTCGCATGCCCTCAGAGATCAACGCCTCTGTGAACCAAATTTTCCACGGAAGAATGAATGTGGCCTCTTTTCTTCTTGTAGGAAGATTAAAAAATGACAGTCTGACAGCCGCATTAATCGCTCTTTATCGCTCAAGTTGTCTTTGATAATAATCATGTGTATCACTCGTCTATTATAAACACGGTGACAGCGATGTAGTTTGAGAAAATACTGCTAAAACGATTTCTTATGGGGAAAACAACGCTGAAAAACTACTGCAAAAGCGATTTCTCTCGTAACATCACAACTTAATCTTTGATCTACAGTAACTGATACCACTTATCCCCGAGCAGAATCTACCCTAAACAAATCACATACTGCTTTCTAGCACAAATGCCTGCAGTTCAGTTCCAGAGGAACAGAGAGAAAGA
>NW_004798368.1:0-1355 GCF_000002075.1 Aplysia californica
CACAAGCACACACAATGAAGTCGAGAAGAACGGTGGTAGTGAGAACCATGAGTATCCAGACGCCACTTCTGATGTACTACTGACCAGCTTGTTAATCTGACGAGGCGGCAAGCGACAGAGCCAGTAACTCTTTCCGGCAGTTACCGCCCTTATCTCATCAGACGAACCAGCATTGAGATCTGGACTTCATTAACCTTAAGCGACGTACACATCTGTGCAATTAGTTGAATCTGCATGATCCAGTCGAGGATAAACTAACTGGCTGGTGTGCACGTAATTAGCAAATATTATGAGATTCGGCAAGATTCTAAAATGTACTTTGACCTTTCATTGGCTGAGGTCATTGATTATTTTACTTCTTTCTATCGTCATGCATCGCTCTCACTCCCAACCACCTCCCTTTCTCTCTCTCTCTCTCTCTCTCTCTCTCTCTCTCTCTCTCTCTCTCTCTCTCTCTCCTTTCTATTTTACGCGTTTACAACGGATTTTTTAAATCTTAAGTTTATAACTGTTGTAACAAATCTTCTAAAAATGTCTAAAGTTATCTTGAAGTTTTTTTCAAGCCCCTTCACAATCTTGACCGATCCTGTATTTTCTTTATTGTTATTGTTATTAATGTTGGTGTTATTTTTGCTGTTGCTACTGCTGCTGCTGCTGCTGTTGCTGCTGTTGCTGCTGCTGTCGCTGCTATCATTATCATTAATTTTTGTTTTACCAACGTGTCGTTTCTGTTTTTAATCGCCCGGCAGCTGCTGGCGGTAATACCTGTGACCTTAGTGGTTTCTTGTACGCTTAGCCTGTGACCCACATCGAGACAATCTAGGTCATTTGGGGGGAGGTGGGCTGTGATCAAGACGGCCACAGAACACTAGATCTAGTTAGTATAAGTTCGTGTAGGCTGTGATCTAGACGGCCACAGAACACTAGATCTAGTTAGTAAAGATCGTGTAGGCTGTGATCTAGACGGCCAGAGAACATTAGTTAGTATAAGAACGTGTAGGCTGACGGTCAGAGAACACTAGTTAGTATAAGAACGTGTGATCTTGACGGTCAGAGAACACTAGATCTAGTTAGTATAAAAACATGTAGGCTGTGAAGAACATGTATGCAACATGTAGGCTGTGATCTTGACGGTCAGAGAACACTATTTAGTATAAAAACATGTAGGCTGTGATCTAGACGGTCAGAGAACATTAGTTAGTACAAGAACATATAGGCTGTGATCTTGACGGTCAGAGAACATTAGTTAGTACAAGAACATGTAGGCTGTGATCTTGACGGTCAGAGAACACTAGAAGAACGTGTAGGCTGCGATCTTGACGGTCAGAGAACACTAGAAGAACATGTAGGCTGTG
>NW_004798368.1:1455-5137 GCF_000002075.1 Aplysia californica
GAAGAACATGTATGCAACATGTAGGCTGTGATCTTGACGGTCAGAGAACACTATTTAGTATAAAAACATGTAGGCTGTGATCTAGACGGTCAGAGAACATTAGTTAGTACAAGAACATATAGGCTGTGATCTTGACGGTCAGAGAACATTAGTTAGTACAAGAACATGTAGGCTGTGATCTTGACGGTCAGAGAACACTAGAAGAACGTGTAGGCTGCGATCTTGACGGTCAGAGAACACTAGAAGAACATGTAGGCTGTGATCTTGACGGTCAGAGAACACTAGAAGAACGTGTAGGCTGTGATCTTGACGGTCAGAGAACACTAGTTACTATAATAAGAACATGTAGGCTGTGATCTAGACGGTCAGAGAACACTATTTAGTATAAGAACATGTAGGCTGTGATCTAGACCGTCATAGAACACTAGTTAGTATAATAAGAACATGTAGGCTGTGATCTTGACGGTCAGAGAACACTAGTTAATACATGTATAAGAACGTGTAGGCTGTGATTTTGACGGTCAGAGAACACTAGATCTAGTTAGTATAAGAACATGTAGGCTGTGATCTTGACGGTCAGAGAACACTAGAAGATCGTGTAGGCTGTGATCTTGACGGTCAAAGAACACTAGAAGATCGTGTAGGCTGTGATCTTGACGGTCAAAGAACACTAGAAGATCGTGTAGGCTGTGATCTTGGCGGTCAGAGAACACTAGAAGATCGTGTAGGCTGTGATCTTGACGGTCAGAGAACACTAGAAGATCGTGTAGGCTGTGATCTTGACGGTCAAAGAACACTAAAAGATCGTGTAGGCTGTGATCTTGACGGTCAGAGAACACTAGTTAGTATAAGAACATGTAGGCTGTGATCTAGAGACGGTCAGAGAACACTATTTAGTACAAGAACATGTAGGCTGTGATCATGACGGTCAGAGAACACTAGTTAGTATAATAAGAACATGTAGACTGTGATCTTGACGGTCAAGGAACACTAGAAGAACATGTAGGCTGTGATCTTGACGGTCAGAGAACACTAGAAGAACATGTAGGCTGTGATCTTGACGGTCAGAGAACACTAGAAGAACATGTAGGCTGTGATCTAGACGGTCACAGAACACTAGATAGTATAAGAACGTGTAGCCTGTGATCTAGAGACGGTCAGAGAACACTAGTAAGAACGTGTAGGCTGACGGTCAGAGAACACTAGTTAGTATAAGAATGTGTAGGCTGTGATCCCTTCACTATGTTTGGGACAACCCGGGCTGATGGTGCTGTATCACAACGCAGTCTCAGAGACAGATACTCGGTAGTGGCACATTAGAAAGTAAGAAAGTAAGGAAGAAAGAAAGGAAAAAAGAAACCAAGAAAGAAAGATAGATAGAAAAAAAGAAAGAGAGAAAGAAAAAAAGAAAGAGAGAAAGAAAGAAAAAGAAAGAGAGAGAGAAAGAGAGAGAAAGAAAGAAAGTCAAAGAAAGAAAGTCAAAGAAAGAAAGAAAGGCACGAAGAAAGAAAGAAAAAGAAAGAAAGAGAGAAAGAATGAAAGACAGAACGGTAAAAGGAGAGACGAAGAAATGAAAGGCAAAAGGAAAACAAGATTCCCAATTAATTTGGAAGCAAACCAACACCTGTAGCGTTTTTCAACACTTCTGTTACGTTCCCACCAAATTTCTCTTCTTCCACTTTTTATAACAACCTATAACAACAACATAAATTATTCTATCCGGTGGTCTAGCGGTTAGGCTCTCAGAAAAACCAAAAGAAAGGGTCATGATTTCCGAGCGGGGTTATTTTCGTGGTTTGTTTGGTTTTGTTTAAATTTTGTTTGTTTGGGTTTTTTTGGTGTTTTTTTTTTGTTCAGGATATTTTTGTCAAACTACGCTGCAATGTATGATGCCAAACGTATTGGCCTTTCGCGACCCCTGGTACTCTATCTTCAAATTTCTCACGCTCCAGTCTGTATAACAGAAACACGTTCCATCTATCTGTAAAATTAAGGATTTCATGAAGCTTCAAGAATACACAAAAGTCACACATCAACACTTACGTTGATTTCCCTAGATCTTCCTCTGCCACCAGTCATCAACCCTTCCATTTAACCAAAGACCAAAACATAAACTGCTTTCTCTAATCCGAAAAGGCATGACTAGTGACTAGGAAACTGTATTTTCTGACCTAATTGTCTTCTGGCCGTCTCCCAGCTGTCAACAGTCCAGGTGTACGTCACTTCCTCCTATCTCCACAATCTTAATGTCTGTGGAAGTCTTTGCCCCAGGAGATTATTGTCCAAATTACTGTGTTCTATTGACTGTTCTTTTTTTACATTGTAATGAGAGACTTTGTACACCCATGTCAACACTATTCAGATAATTTCGGAGATGTGCTGGCCCCGACTAGATCTATCTCTGCCTGGGACAGTCTGGTCTGAGGGAGACGATGTCCCCCGTTCAGAGATGCTCGATTAATTTTTTAAACCGCCTCATATCATAATTAAACTCAGGTCTTCCGCATACAGCAGTCTAAAAAATAAAACATAAAAACCCAAAAGAAAGAGTCATAGTGTAAATTGCGTCTAACCGATCATGATTTCGGAGCGGAGTTATTTTCGTGGTTTGTTTTGTTTTGTTTTTGTTTTGTTTTTTAAATATTTTTGTTTGCATTTTGTTTAACCTCTTCACTGCTGAGTAGACGTGTTTTCTGGCTTGTATTCTCAACTTATTTTGTTTCATCCGGTTGACAAAAGAAGTTTTAGTTGGTTAATATAGTTACCATTTGTGATTTTGCTTATTCTGAAACAATTCTCTGTGTTAAAATATTCCAAGAACTAAAATTTTATCTTGTCGGTACGGATGTCGATGGAAATGTTTCAGCAGTGAAGGGGTTAAGACATTTTTGTCAAACTACGCTGCAATGTATGATGCCAAACGTGTAGGCCTTTCGCGACCTCTGGTATTTTAGCTTCAAATTTCTCACGCTCCAGTCTGTATAAAAGAAACACGTTCCGTCTATCTGTAAAATTAAGGATTTCATGAAGCTTCAGGAAGACACAAAAGTCACACATCAACACTTACGTTGATTTCCCTAGATCTTCCTCTGCCACCAGTCATCAACCCTTCCATTTAACCAAAGACCAAATCATAAACAGCTTTCTCTAATCCGAAAAGGCATGACTAGTGACTAGGAAACTGTATTTTCTGACCTAATTGTCTTCTGGCCGTCTCCCAGCTGTCAACAGTCCAGGTGTACGTCACTTCCTCCTATCTCCACAATCTTAATGTCTGTGGAAGTCTTTGCCCCAGGAGATTATTGTCCAAATTACTGTGTTCTATTGACTGTTCTCTTTTTACATTGTAATGAGAGATGTTGTACACCCATGTCAACACCATTCAGATAATTTCGGAGATGTGCCGGCCCCGACTAGATCTATCTCTGTCAGGGACAGTCTGGTCTGAGGGATACGATGTCCCCCGTTCAGAGATGCTCGATTAATTTTTTAAACCGCCTCATATCATAATTAAACTCATGTCTTCCGCATAAATAAGTCTAAAAAATAAAACATAAAAAACAAAAGACCGAGTCATAATTTCGGAGCGGAGTTATTTTCGTGGTTTGTTTTGTTTTGTTTTCTTAAATATTTGTGGTTATTTGTTTTTTTGTTTAGGACATTTTTGTCAAACTACGCAGCA
>NW_004798368.1:5237-9205 GCF_000002075.1 Aplysia californica
ACTAGAAGATCGTGTAGGCTGTGATCTTGACGGTCAGAGAACACTAGTTAGTATAAGAACATGTAGGCTGTGATCTAGAGACGGTCAGAGAACACTAGAAGATCGTGTAGGCTGTGATCTTGGCGGTCAGAGAACACTAGAAGATCGTGTAGGCTGTGATCTTGACGGTCAAAGAACACTAGAAGATCGTGTAGGCTGTGATCTTGACGGTCAGAGAACACTAGAAGATCGTGTAGGCTGTGATCTTGACGGTCAGAGAACACTAGTTAGTATAAGAACATGTAGGCTGTGATCTAGAGACGGTCAGAGAACACTAGAAGATCGTGTAGGCTGTGATCTTGGCGGTCAGAGAACACTAGAAGATCGTGTAGGCTGTGATCTTGACGGTCAAAGAACACTAGAAGATCGTGTAGGCTGTGATCTTGACGGTCAGAGAACACTAGTTAGTATAAGAACATGTAGGCTGTGATCTAGACGGTCAGAGAACACTATTTAGTATAAGAACATGTAGGCTGTGATCTAGACCGCCATAGAACACTAGTTAGTATAATAAGAACATGTAGGCTGTGATCTTGACGGTCAGAGAACACTAGTTAATACATGTATAAGAACGTGTAGGCTGTGATTTTGACGGTCAGAGAACACTAGATCTAGTTAGTATAAGAACATGTAGGCTGTGATCTTGACGGTCAGAGAACACTAGAAGATCGTGTAGGCTGTGATCTTGACGGTCAAAGAACACTAGAAGATCGTGTAGGCTGTGATCTTGACGGTCAGAGAACACTAGTTAGTATAAGAACATGTAGGCTGTGATCTAGACGGTCAGAGAACACTATTTAGTATAAGAACATGTAGGCTGTGATCTAGACCGTCATAGAACACTAGTTAGTATAATAAGAACATGTAGGCTGTGATCTTGACGGTCAGAGAACACTAGTTAATACATGTATAAGAACGTGTAGGCTGTGATTTTGACGGTCAGAGAACACTAGATCTAGTTAGTATAAGAACATGTAGGCTGTGATCTTGACGGTCAGAGAACACTAGAAGATCGTGTAGGCTGTGATCTTGACGGTCAAAGAACACTAGAAGATCGTGTAGGCTGTGATCTTGACGGTCAGAGAACACTAGTTAGTATAAGAACATGTAGGCTGTGATCTAGAGACGGTCAGAGAACACTATTTAGTACAAGAACATGTAGGCTGTGATCATGACGGTCAGAGAACACTAGTTAGTATAATAAGAACATGTAGACTGTGATCTTGACGGTCAGAGAACACTAGAAGAACATGTAGGCTGTGATCTTGACGGTCAGAGAACACTAGAAGAACATGTAGGCTGTGATCTTGACGGTCAGAGAACACTAGAAGAACATGTAGGCTGTGATCTAGACGGTCACAGAACACTAGATAGTATAAGAACGTGTAGCCTGTGATCTAGAGACGGTCAGAGAACACTAGTAAGAACGTGTAGGCTGACGGTCAGAGAACACTAGTTAGTATAAGAATGTGTAGGCTGTGATCCCTTCACTATGTTTGGGACAACCCGGGCTGATGGTGCTGTATCACAACGCAGTCTCAGAGACAGATACTCGGTAGTGGCACATTAGAAAGTAAGAAAGTAAGGAAGAAAGAAAGGAAAAAAGAAACCAAGAAAGAAAGATAGATAGAAAAAAAAGAAAGAGAGAAAGAAAAAAAGAAAGAGAGAAAGAAAGAAAAAGAAAGATAGAGAGAAAGAGAGAGAAAGAAAGAAAGTCAAAGAAAGAAAGAAAAGCACGAAGAAAGAAAGAAAAAGAAAGAAAGAGAGAAAGAATGAAAGACAGAAAGAGAGAAGGAGAGACGAAGAAGAGAAAGGCGAAGGGAAAACAAGATTCCCAATTAATTTGGAATCAAACCAACACCTGTAGCGTTTTTCAACACTTCTGTTACGTTCCCACCAAATTTCTCTTCTTCCACTTTTTATAACAACCTATAACAACAACATAAATTATTCTATCCGGTGGTCTAGCGGTTAGGCTCTCAGAAAAACCAAAAGAAAGAGTCATGATTTCCGAGCGGGGTTATTTTCGTGGTTTGTTTGGTTTTGTTTAAATTTTGTTTGTTTGGGTTTTTTTGGTGTTTTTTTTTGTGTTCAGGATATATTTGTCAAACTACGCTGCAATGTGTTGGCCTTTCGCGACCCCTGGTACTCTGTCTTCAAATTTCTCACGCTCCAGTCTGTATAACAGAAACACGTTCCATCTATCTGTAAAATTAAGGATTTCATGAAGCTTCAGGAATACACAAAAGTCACACATCAACACTTACGTTGATTTCCCTAGATCTTCCTCTGCCGCGAGTCATCAACCCTTCCATTTAACCAAAGACCAAAACATAAACTGCTTTCTCTAATCCGAAAAGGCATGACTAGTGACTAGGAAACTGTATTTTCTGACCTAATTGTCTTCTGGCCGTCTCCCAGCTGTCAACAGTCCAGGTGTACGTCACTTCCTCCTATCTCCACAATCTTAATGTCTGTGGAAGTCTTTGCCCCAGGAGATTATTGTCCAAATTACTGTGTTCTATTGACTGTTCTTTTTTTACATTGTAATGAGAGACTTTGTACACCCATGTCAACACTATTCAGATAATTTCGGAGATGTGCCGGCCCCGACTAGATCTATCTTTGTCAGGGACAGTCTGGTCTGAGGGAGACGATGTCCCCCGTTCAGAGATGCTCGATTAATTTTTTAAACCGCCTCATATCATAATTAAACTCAGGTCTTCCGCATAAATAAGTCTAAAAAATAAAACATAAAAAACAAAAGACCGAGTCATAATTTCGGAGCGGAGTTATTTTCGTGGTTTGTTTTGCTTTGTTTTCTTAAATATTTGTGGTTATTTTGTTTTTTGTTTAGGACATTTTTGTCAAACTACGCAGCAATGTATGATGCCAAACGTATTGTACTTTCGCCACCTCTGGTACTTTAGCTTCAAATTTCTCACGCTCCAGTCTGTATAACAGAAACACGTTCCATCTATCTGTAAAATTAAGGATTTCATGAAGCTTCAGGAAGACAAAAAAGTCACACATCAACACTTAGGTTGATTTCCCTAGATCTTCCTCTGCCACGAGTCATCAACCCTTCCATTTAACCAAAGACCAAAACATAAACTGCTTTCTCTAATCCGAAAATTCCTGCCAGGGAAACTGTATTTTCTGACCTAATTGTCTTCTGGCCGTCCCCCAGCTGTCAACAGTCCAGGTGTACGTCACTTCCCCGTATCTCCATAATCTTAATGTCTGTGGAAGTCCTTTCTCCGGGAAAATCTCAAGAGTCGTGAGTTCTCTTACTGATTGATTTTAATTATTCCCTGCTCGTGCCTCTGTGGCTTCTTTATAACCCATAGACTTGTATAATCTCCCAGACCGTGCATTCTGACGTACTTCTGGTTCACTTTGTAGCGCAACATTTCGCTACCTAAGAATTACAAAGTTTTACCCGACATTTTGGGCCGTTTTGAGTTACGAAGATCATGGTGTCTGAAACCAAACGTTCTATATCTACCCGCTCTGTCAGAATCGTTAAATTATTCTGAGCGGTAATCAATAAATTCAGAGAACTGCTTTCGAAATCTTGAAAAAGTATGAAACTTAAATTTTTTAATCTGAAATATCTCAAAAACTATGGACTGAGCAGGACATAGAACTTAGTAATTCTGAGGTAGCTATCGACTAAATTTCTACCTCTTAACTCTTAATGGAAGACTCCACCTTATGCCATTTTGAAAGAGTGAAGTAGTATGACGGTGACTTACGCTGAGAAGTCGATTTGAGCCAAGTGAAGGACAAGGGACGAAAGGTGCCGTGTGTGCTTGACAATGGCGAGACTGGTGTTTTACCTTTCATTTATTTAGTGGTAATAGCATGGTTTATGAGGGACATGCTTCCCATCGAAGCTTCTGTGGAGAATAAATAACGGCGGCAAT
>NW_004798368.1:13415-15059 GCF_000002075.1 Aplysia californica
ACAGCAACAACAACAAAACGACACAGCAACACCAACAACCCACCAACAACACCACCATCTTCAACAAGAACAAAAACACCAACACCAACACCAACACGCCCACCACCAACAACAATAACAACAACAATAACAACAACAATAACAACAACAATAACAACAACAATAACAAAGCAACATAAAAAAACCCATCTTGTATAAAGTTAGCCAAAGTAGGTTGTCTTGTTTTGCTCAGTTCATTTTACCAGAGGAAAATATCTGAGGGGAGATATAAAAGAAAGGTTTAGAGCGTGGAGGGTACAGCAATCGTTTGAAAAAGACAGTCGCCATGACCAGCTCACCGTGTTGTGAACGTACTCTCTCAGAACGGCAACTTGATATGTCCACTGTTTCTTCAACAACAACAAAAAGAAAAAAAAAGAAGATGAATTTTTATTCGGAGGCATGCTTGTTAGATCTTAAGCTACTTGCTTGCTTTCCTGCTTTTGGATCCGATCAGATCCGATTATTTTGAAAACGCTTACAGAATTGAAATCATGTCAGAAGGGGTACAAAACGTTAAGTTAATTAATTTTATTTTTTTCCATAACAACAATAATTATGCCTTGGGGTTTTATTAATGCAAGGGCAACAACTTGTAGATTACCTGAATATACCCAGTGAAAAAGAATTGCCTCCCTTATACTACAAAAGCATTAGTTTTTGCTCCCTCTCCTCGTTATGAACATGGTGGACTATTTTTGCCGTAGATGCAAAAAGGCGGTGGACGTAGGGGTATAATGGTTTTGTTTACCTGTCTGTTTGTTGTTTGTTTGTTCGGGAAGGAGATTGGTGGGTGATTTGGGAAACACGTTTCAAAATAGAAAATATTGAAAGATGGTGCGGCGATATTTCTCTGAATTGTGCATGAAAACAAATCTTCAATCCACGCTGTATGTTGGCACGCGAAAACAATAGAGAAAAAATTTCCTTCATTAATCATTATCACTACCTCAGGCAAAACGTAACTATAGTATTTGAACAAGCGGTATGAATAATTGATTTTTTAACAGTAAATGTAACTAAAGATGTGGATACGCAAACACAAGCCAAGGAAGCAGAGATGGCAATCCTACAAATCCTCTCGTCAAAATAATCACAGGGAAAAACTTGCATTCTTCTGCAGGTTTTGTGAATTTTTCTCAATTTTTTGTGGGTTTTTTTTTTGGCTCAACACCTTTCATACCAATTAAAGAACGCTGCCTCACAAAAGTACTGTCAGTTTGGTTTCTAAGGCGACTGTCTTTATCTGGCCTTTCGCGGCCAAGAGTCATTATAAATATATAATGACCTGAGTATGGGGCGGCAAAAGGTCGAGATAAAAAAAAGCAACAACAAAAAGCAACTACAGCAGTCATGGCATTATAGGAGTCAGGCTGACACAATCAGTGCTTGTGACTGCTTAGGAGAGTGGCCCAAAAAGGGTGCACAGGGTACCTATGTTGAAATGAAACAGTTTCCTGTATTGTGCTCACTCAAGCTCATTGATGATTTATTGAACACATTTTACCTTTTAAATTCATAAGAGTATTTTTTATCATTGTCTGCGACAATGGTCTCAAATTGAGGACGGGAAACATTGATAAGTTGATTATGCGGAAGCCCCCC
>NW_004798368.1:15507-16505 GCF_000002075.1 Aplysia californica
GTGTGTGTTAGTGTGTGTGTGTGTGTGTGTGTGTGTGCGCGCGTGCGGGCGTATGTGCATGTGTGAATATTGTTCGTACATGCATTTATGTAAAGCGCCTAGAGCTGTATTTACACGGGAGTGGGCGCTGTAGAAGTGATCTTCATTATTCTTATTATTACTACCATTAATATTATGTGTGATATGAGTTTGATTTTATTGCCAAATATAATGCCAAGGCAACGAGCCTGGTCCTGGAAGGGAATCCTTTCCCGGTATAGCGTCAAATCCGGCTGCAGTAAACGTCTTCCTGGTCGGCAGAAGTGCACTGCAACCGGCTTTGACGGGGAAAACTTGAAACCGTTATTATTTGATAACTTTTCCAGAGATCTTAGTTCAGAAATTTTTGGATCGGCAGAATATCTGGACGTCGTCAACGTATAAGGAGCTGTCTATGCTATTTTGGAGGGTCTTAACGATGGAATCTATTTTAATTTTGAATAGGAGAGGAGAAAGGATGGTTCCCTGGGAAACACCTTCCTCCTGTTGATGGGATCTGAAAGGGAGGATCCGACATGAACCTGGAAGGAATGGTTCTTCAGGAAATTGCCAATGAAAGCAGGGAGGTGACCGCGTATGCCGAGAGCGTGCAGGTATCTGAGAATGCCGTACTTCCAGGTTGTGTCGAAGGCTGTTTCTAGTTTGTTTGTTTGTTGTTGTTTTTTAATGTGGCCTCCTTCGGCAAACGTCTGGCGTATAAAGGTCTCGCGGCGTACCAGGTAATCCAGAGTGGATCGAGTTTTCCTGAATCCGCACTGGAGACCGCTCAGCGAGCCCGTCGTCTCCAGAAACCACATGAGTAGCCTGTGGACAATGTTTTCTATAAGTTTCTATAAGTTTGCACAGGCAGCTCCTTAGTGCTATTGGTCTGTAATTGAATGGGTGTGTTGTCTTTGTTTGGTTTGGGTATTGGAATTACAGTGGTGATACGCCAAGACTCTGGAAAGGAGTGCGACCGC
>NW_004798368.1:18746-20130 GCF_000002075.1 Aplysia californica
CACACACACACACACACACACACACACACACACACACACTTTTGTTATTCTTCTTTTCCGTTCTGTGGAACATTTGGTAATATGTAGCTATATATACGAGATATTGAAACTTTTGAACTTGTTTGATCTTTCCGCTTTTGCTCAAGCGATTACAAGTAGAATTTACTGTTTTTAAATATTACCATGCGTTCTGTTTACTTCACATTCCACAATAATCCTTTACGTTTACTTTCCCTTACAACAATATCTAGAAAAGATTAAAAGTCTTTTTCTGAATCTGTTATTAAAACTTTGCCATCGGCATATTTGGTGCTATTAATGTTTTTGCCATTCAATTTGAGACCTAGTCTTTCTTTTATGTTTCTAAGGATTGTTTCACTGTACATATTAAAGAGGTCAGCTGACAAAACATATCCTTGCCTCTTCTAATCTGCTTATATTCCCTGTACTCTCCCTCAATTCTTACAACCCCCTTCTTGTCCAATTACAAATTTCTAATAATTCTTAGATCCTTTTCAGCTCTGTCTAGCTCTTTCAATATTTTGAATATGTAACCATGTTTAACTATATCGAAAACCTTTGACTAATCTGTGAAACGTAAATACAGATTTTTCCATAATTCAATAAATCTTTAAATTAAAAATGTGAATATAAAATTTATGTTGCCCTTGCGAGGATCAAAGCCGAATTGTGTTTTAGTTGTCTCTGGTCTTAGACCTGTTCTCATTCTTCCCATTATTACTCGCAGCAATATTTTTGTAAAATGTCTCATAAGACTTTTTTGTTCTATGCATCTCACTTTCAGTGGCACGTAGTGTTATAGGTAAAGCTTTAAAAACTGACTTAAACATGGATATCTTTTTGAATCTCACCTCTGGCACAGATAGAATTTAAGGGCTTTATTGCTAGGGAAAGTCTTTAACTGGATACTCCTTGAGAGAATAAAGCTGGCAACAGACGAGAAGCTTCGAGGAAACCAGGCAGGATACAGCAAAAACCGACCATGTGTGGACCAGATCGCTACTCTGCGCATCATTGTTGAGCAATCGCTTCAATGGAATTCACCAGTTGTGGTCAACTTCATTGACTATTAAAAGGCGTTTGACAGCGTGGGCTGGAAACTCATGCGGCATTTTGGAATACCTGACAAAATCGTCAAGCTTGTGAAGGCCACCTAAGATGGAACAAACTGCCAAGTCTTCCACGAAGGACAACTCTCAGAACCATTCCAGGTACAGATAGGAGTGCGACAAGGATGCTTGATGTCACCTTTTCTCTTCATACTGGCATCTGACTGGGTCATGAAAGAAGCCACCAGAGGCAAACGTAATAAAATACAGTGGATCCTTTGGCAGCAGCTGGACGACTTGGACTTCGCCGATGA
>NW_004798368.1:21622-29122 GCF_000002075.1 Aplysia californica
GGTTTTTTGGTTAGTTTTTTTTTGGTTTGTTGTTTTTGTTGTTGTTTTTTGTGGGGGGCGTGCACCTGAACAAATCCTTTTGCGTTTTGCCCACTTTTTCGTTGAAAACAGTCTTAAGAGGGTGAAAAGAAATTGTCGTGAGGAGTTGAGAAATGGAAAGTGCTTCCTGTGTAACAAGTTTATCATTTTAAAAAATTATTTTTTTGTATGTGCACTTAAAATAAAACATTTCTTTTGCGTTCTGCCCATTTTGTCTCTCAAAAAAGTTTTGTTTAAATCCACGATTTGAGTCGCCGACTGTCATGTTGTTGTTCTCCAAACCAGTAGCGCTTCTAAAATTCTCGGATTTCTTCATAGCTCGGGAGAATTGCTAGGACACAATTTTTTCTATCTCCCGAATAATAAAAGCTTTCTGGGCTTAGAACAAACACACAGCTTGCTGGTGGTATTGTAAATGTGCTGGGTGCTATCTTTTAGCATTGTTTCTATTATATCCACACCACTTATGTGTGTTATGTTCTATTCCATGATCATTTCAAAGACACATTAGTTATAATTGTTGATTTGGTTATTCGTTCTTAAATGTAGATGTGATAATTGCCATCTCACCCATGAGGCTGATGTTCATGCTGTCCTGAAAGCCTTGCTTCGCAAACACCACAATGTTGATGATGTTGGAGGCTACGCCGAACAGACTGAGGAGACCAGCGATGACCACCACGTTGACCACTTGGACAATGAACCACTGCTCGTCGCTTACGATATTTGCATAATATGAACCAGAAGGTGATGGTGTTGTCGTTGGAAAACTCATTTTCTGGTCGCGTGAGTAAGTTGAGTTGTTTCCCCACAAATGTGAAATCGACATTCTGGGTGGGAGAGACTTGTGGGACATCGACACCACAGTTACTTTAGCGCTAGGCTCCTCCCCTATTTCAGACACAGACCTTGATTTATACACTCAGTACAAAGGAAACCAGGACTTAATCAACGAAATATAAACGATAATTGTACATCGTTCTTTCTTTGTGTACCTTTAATGCACGCTAACATTATGACAGCTTATTTTTAGTAAGATAAAGATTATATCATTAAAATTGCAAAACAAGAATGTATTTCACGTCATAATATCTGTGTCATATACACAAAGACTGGTCATGTATCCCTATCATTGGAGTTAGATTCGTTTAGTTCATCAGGGCTGACTGTCTATTACAACCACTATTCTAATGATTTGAGCAAACATTCAGCACAGAATTATAAATATCTGAATGTCACAGTCATCACAGTGACAATATCGATCCTCAAACAAAAGGGGTACATGTCTTCGTTTGTCAGATTCAAAATGCAACTGTATGTTTCGTCTGACTCTGCCCCCGTGTGATCATTACCACAACCAATTTTAAAACAATTATGTCTTGTTATAGGTAGACCGTTAGGAACCTGCAGAGGGGTGGGCTACACTTTTTTGTCAGTCAATTATAAGTCGACCCACAGTCGAAATGTACAGCACCGTGCATGTTTGTTCATCGACTTGAGCTCACTTAATCGTTATAATTATTTATTTGCCTGAAATTGACATTTTCATTGAATTAACAGTCTCTCACACGCTGTATCTTTGGGAGTTTGTCTTTCTTTGTTGGATTTTCGTGGGTTTTAAAATGTACGACCTATCGACACACTTTATTTAGATCATCTAGGGGGCGGGCTTCGACTCTGCCTGTCAAGGCCTACCCGGGCTGAGAGGAATATAATGTCACAGTAGAAAGACCGAGATACTCGGTAATAAATCCTCTCGGGACTCGAACATGTGTCTTCTACGTGTGACGGCGAGCGCCATGACCCCTAACCACAGATGCCATTGACGTTTCTGTGTGTTGTGAAAGGATGGAAACTTTGTTTAAATACGCCGGTATAACGGTCTGAACAATGCATATGAGAGATAAATAAACTATTATATGAGTGGTGGTGTTAGATCATGATTTATCCTACGAGTGAAATTGCCAGTAGGATAAATCATGGTTTAATACCATAACGAGTGTAATATTTTTTTCCATCTGATATCAGCTGACGAAATAGATCCGGACCATCAAAGTTCAAATGTCCAGTCAATTCGACATGAGGATCCATTCAAGAGTCTCACATGAAAACAATATTTTCGTGCCTGTCCGAGTCAGAATGATGATTCGAAGAAATCTGGATAGTTTTCCTTTATTTTTAGCCACGCTAATTTGCATGTTGTGCTAATTGTATGCATCTCTATGCGAAATAAACCACAAAAGAAACAATAATAACGCAGGCATAGGCAAAGCAAGCAGAACATGTATAATTCAAAAGTTGAAAAATTAAGAAACTGCGTTTATATGACAAGTTGTCATGAGAATAGAGATGCCTTTGATTTTAAACTTTGCAATCAAAACAAACCAAAGGCTGTGAGTTGTCTGCTAGCATAGACTAGTTTTATCATTACACTAAAATACTACTCGTAAATATGTGAGGCAGCGAGGTGGAATCAGGCTCTCGTCAATTTTTGGGCATATAGAGTTATTGGTATAATCGTAAAGCTTGTTCACTTGACTTTATTTGGACGAAAATATTATCTGTTTATCTTAAATACAAATCGAGATATTTGAGAATGAAGGAGGTGGGGGTCACCTGTTTTCAGAGGTAAAATTAGTGAGAAAATGGCCGCCAAAGATTAGTTATTTCCTTAGCTTAAGAGTCCGTGGTAACTGAAAATTTATATTTTTTGTGCCTTTAATCAACGTTTTTCAGAAAAATCAACACAGAAATGAGTTCCCTAAAGGGCTTGAAAAGTGTTGAGCCAAAAACACAAAATTGTGATTAAAATGCAAAAACGCTGCCTCACATATCTCCTCACTCTGACGTAATCTGGGCTGACGATGGTGGACACCATTTGACTAAATTAGGAACAAAATTAAGGGTTACGTAGAGCGTGTTGAGCTTACTGTCCAGTATAGGGACAGTGGGAGTCTATTGTTTTTGCGCTTCATTTGGGTGCCTTTAGCGAGCGCTAGTTGCAGCGAAGTTTTTACAGGGGGGGAAAGAGAGGCACCAATGGCATTGCACGGTCTAGAAATTGTATAATTCATTTCAAGTCTATACTTTGCTTTAAAAGGCTAGAAGGCGAATACAGTGAGCGCAGTAATTTACGCAATTTTTCATATTTCTCGTGTGAGATATCAGCATAGCCAGTATATATATCTCGAGGGAAATATAAGGATTTATTTAACTGAAAGTGCCACGCTAAAACAGCAGCAAGTATGGTATACAATATAAACAACAGCAACATATAACCGATCAGTCGAAGGGCCTAGTTCTATACCAAGGCTCAGTCACATTTCAAAAGTTTCGAGTAAATGGCAAAAAACATGATTTTGATAACGACGGCTACTTGCGGACAGAAAGCTTTATTAGCATGAAGGTTACAGCGTTTTTATATTAGCTTTCTGAGAGTTTTGTACCAGCCTACGATCAGGGAGAGCAGCCTGGAAAGAGTGGCCTGGATCTTCTGCCGGGTCATGCGGGGGTAACCGGCAACGAGAGAGCAGACAAGCTGGCTGGAGAAGCAAAAGTGGGAGGGAATTTGACACTGGACCCACCAACTGTCCTAACCGCTGTAAGGGAAAAATGAGGAAGAATAGGGCGGATAGCGGTTCCCACACTCTAGGGAGATTGAAGGAGAAGGGGATCCAAAGAGGAGAGGGGAAACACAGCCATCTGTGCGGACCAGTCCGACGGATCTCCAACCAGATCATGATGGAGACTATAAGTAGACAGACTCTGGGATGGATCCTGAAGAGGGGGGGGGGGAGAGCAGAGATGGACATGTTCCGACTGCAGTGACCCTAACACGGTGGACAAGTGAATGTTTGAATATACAAGTGTTTGTACCAGCCTCCAGCAGAAAAGGCAACCCCCCCCTCCCCCTCAAATTCTTATCTTTTAGCTTTCAGTTTCAAGGTTAAGTCCATGCTGTTGAACTTAACCTTCTCTTAGACCTGGCATTTTATTTGATTTTAAAGGGGGAAACACCCAAGTACGTTCAACACTGGGGTTAAGTCCATGTCAGCAAGTAGTCTATTCCACGTAGCGTTGTCTTCGTTGACATCAGACTGGAACTTTCTTAGAAGGGTCTGGCATTTATGGGAATGATCTTCTTATAGCGGATTCCAAAAAAACCCTTCAGCTTTGTCTCCTTATCAACTGGGGTTTGTTATATTTCTTCTCTGCTATGGGAGCAGGTCGAATCCCACGTTTAAACAATGTCACTTTCTTCCACGGTTCCACCTCGTGACAATGTACCGGCACCAAACTTCTGTTGGTTGAGGTTCAAATTTTAAGTAGAATGTGTACTGTCTGGCTCTTGGCTTTGTCCAAAAGAGAACCTGTGGATGTTCCTGGAAAAAAGTTTACTGCGAGAGATGTGTTTGAATGTAGACTGCCGAAGGCACTCTTTGAAACATTTCATGTAGTCTAAAATGTCCTTCCCTTTGAAGGAATTCACATTGAAAAGGTGTGATTTTCTACTTTCTTGGATTGCTTTCACCAGTGGGAGTCATAGCTCGGTCCACATTTTCCACTTTTTCTATTAGCCCAAAGTTCCCATCATTTGGGAAGAAATTGTAACCTCTGTACAGGAAAATGTGATAGACCCTTTCTTACATGTTTCTTTTCGATAAGTGATTGAAGGAAAGCTATTATTCCTGCATTCCTGTTCTGCGTTTGTGCGTGTGTGTGTGTGTGTGTGTGTGTGTGTGTGTGTGTGTGTGTGTGTGTGTGTGTGTGTGTGTGTGTGTGTGTGTGTGTGTGTGTGTGTGTGTGTGTGTGTGTGTGTATCACTGTATTTTGGGGAAGTGGGAAGGGGGTCAATTGACCACAAATCTGGAGAATTTTAATCCTAAAAGACGCTCCTTTTTTCGCAGGTAGTCCGCAACAAAATGTGCTTGCTGACTAAGGACAGTGCGTGTAAGGTACTGGTTCGAATCTTCCAACTTCTCTAATCATTTATTTGGGAAATATCACTACCCTTGACCCCCTGGCCGTGAGCGGTTGGAGGGTGCCTATGGTAGACCCCACTACTTTGTTTTATTGATCCTATTTTGCTTCTCTCTGTCTGTCTTGCATTTCAGGAGCACCCAAATGACAGTTATTGTTTCAAAGTGCTTCAGTTTACAAAGTAGAACAAACAAATTGACAAAGTAACAAACAAATAAACAAACAAACCAGCGATTTCCCGGGTCATATCTCGCAGCACCATCGTTGGTGTGTAGCTGTTCGGCGCTTAGCTATCGCATGCAGAAGACCCGAGTTTGATTCCCGTGTAGGGAGAATTTTATCGAGTACCAGTATATTATTATCTGTTTTTCTGCTGGCAGGTTCTACTCCTCTCAACCTGGGTTGGCCCTGACAGGCAGAGTCGAAATCAGCGTCCTAAATCTTCTAAATGGTGTCGACGAGGAAGATAAAACACATATATTAACAGAAAAGCAACAGCAGCAACAAAAAACAACAATAACGCAAAATAAACACCCCCCCCCCCGCCATCAAAAGTAGGTAATTTTGTTTTGCTCAGTTCGTTTTACCAGGTGCAAATATCTGAGGGGAGATGTAAAAAGAAATGTTTAGAGTGTGGAGGGCAAAGCGATAGTTTGAAAAAGCCAGGCCCATGTTCAGCTCACTGTGTTTTGAACATATTATTGTAGGAACGGCAACTTAATACTTTGGACTTTTGACTTTCAAAAAAAAAAAAAAGATTTTGTCTTCGAAAACATGCTTGCTGGATTATGAACTAGAGGTTGATTTAAAAAGAAAAAAAAAACCCCAACAAACTTTATAAAATTTTTATCCGAATATCTTGCACAAAATTTGTACTAGAATATTGCAATTAGGAATAATGCTTCTCATATAATTAATTCAATGGGAATTTGTTTCACATTAAATTCATAAAGAAGAAACTCATCTCCAAAAACTGGAAATGGCTTTTAAAAAGCCCACACATAAACGCAAAATACACCAATTTAAAAGATTTTGTAAGGAAATGATTTATTGCTTTTTTTTTCTTCCTTTCCTTTTTCAAATTTAGATTTCAATCCCTATATTATTTAAACAATATTTATTCTCTCTTACATAATTTTTAAAAGATTAATTCTGGAATTCTTAGAACCAGTGTTCCATATGCCCTACTTTGGACTCGACACATTTTAACACATCGTTCGCAATGTACAGTGATGGCCAAACACAAGGATCCGCCTCTCCCAGAGTGCTCAAAGCTTCAAACACACTGCACACATTACATTATGGAGTTGTTTATTGAGATTATAGACAGTTGTGGAGTTAACATTATCCTGAAAGGTGCATATGGGCTTTGCAAAGGAACCAGATATCATTAAGGAAATGCTCACGTTTTGCAAGACGAGTGAGGACTCATAAACCCAATGCTATCCTCTTATCCATGTCAGCTTCGTGAGTAGGAAAATGGTACAATCGTAGGTTAAGATCTGCTTCGAGAATGCGGACCGTTGAGATGTCGTACAGTGCTAGCTGAAAACATCGTCTTTGACCTGTAGGGGTTGTTTTGTCTGGGAATGTTT
This sequence comes from Aplysia californica, assembly GCF_000002075.1. Classification (NCBI taxonomy): domain Eukaryota; kingdom Metazoa; phylum Mollusca; class Gastropoda; order Aplysiida; family Aplysiidae; genus Aplysia; species Aplysia californica. Next base: position 28,237 of record NW_004798368.1, read on the forward strand.
AGTTCTGATTCTCAGCAGGTCCTTACTGCTGGTACATCCCCACCCATGACATTAAAGAAGTCCATAAGGGCACTTAAACATTACTTCCGTACCTTGAGCGAAACTTACGAAATGTCAGGGATGGTGATTGGTTGGTCAGGTTATGTTTAACACAAAAAGCTCCTCGCTCTTTACTTATCCTAACCATGATCTCAGCAGGAGAAGGAAACTAGAAAAAAACAATATCTGCAAACTTCTGATGGCCTGTTAGACTACTGTAGCTTGTAATGTTATGGCGCGATCGTTGGGACTTTTATACGGGGTGCCCACTTAAGACAGGATCGGCTGATTGGGCTGGATCACTCGACTCGATCGCCTCAAAAACAAACGTGTTTGTTTTCAGTTTCAGGCGATCGAGTCTGGCGATCGGCCCGATCCAGCTGTTGTGGGCACCCCGTCTTAATGGTAGTCCTAATGCCAGCTAGTGTGTCAGGCTACAAAAAAAGGTGACCTGGTTGAAAATGTGTTGTTTTTTACGCGCTATGCAGAGAAAGTCTTTTATATTTGGTGGATTTATCAATTCCATATTCCTTCTACCTACAATTGATGTGCACACGTCTGACACGCAAAGCTTCAGTGTGGAGGAAAATATTAACCCCAAAAATTCCTGCTAGAGCCGATTCGATCTAATCGTCTAAAAAGCGTATTTACAATAAAGATCATAATATCAGAATAAATTATGCCAATAAATTATGCCAATAAATTATGCTAAATTATGCCAATAAATTATGCCAATAAATTATGCCAATAAATTATGCCAACGTGGTATATGCAAGGGCAACAACGTGTCGATTTCCTGAATCCGCTTAGGGAAATAGAGTTACCTCCTTTATATTACATACACTAG
>NW_004798368.1:34122-45313 GCF_000002075.1 Aplysia californica
CGTGTACGTGGTTTTTAGCACAGTAGCATTCTTGTTGAAATCGAAAATCCACTCAAGTCTGTTTCCAAAGTAGTAGGGGATCACCAAAACAGCCATGGCAATGTAGATGGAGATAATAATTGTCTTAGTCCTTCTCGGTGTGATGATCGTCTTCACCTTCAGAGGGACAGCGATACACAGACATCGTTCAAAGGTGATGAAGGCGGTGATAAAAGTGGCGATTTTGACAAAGAGAATATGGGGCATGCCCCCCGTGAGGTCAGTCAAATCCCTAGGGTCAAAGGGCAACTCAGAGTTGTAGAAGAGTGGGTTCGCGCAGATGCTTAGCCATATCGTGGTCAGCAGGGAGAACAGGTCAGACACAGCGAGCCCTGAAATGGTAAACATTTTATGAGATGGAAAAATGCAAAATTCAATCATGAGCCTCCCCCCCCCAAACCCCCTTGCAGGTTGAGTGACACGACTGTGGAAACCCTCTGACATGAAAAGAGTTAATCAAAGCTAAAGTGAAATTTCATTTTTTTTTTCGTCAGTAAATCATCTTCATCATAAAGTATCAGATCTGAAACAGACATTGGCAATTATGGTTCTCCACTCATTACTTTGCTCAGATGCTCTCCCAAAAGCTACCTTATCCTGATATTTCAGCTTTACAAATCTGTTTAAGCTGTCCAAGTAGGTTTCTCTGGGTCTACCCCTGCCTCGTTTGCCTCCAATTTCACCAGTGAGAGTTAGGTATTCAAGGCCTTTATGTCTATAAAAATGTCCCAGAAACTGCATTTGTCCTTTCTTGATTCTTGATTTATTTTAAATCAAAGAGCAGCTCACGTTGACATCTTCAAGTACTGCCTTAATTGATTTCTTTTTTTTTTCAAGGGAATTCTCTGCAGCCTCCTAAAAACCACTGTTCTGTTACTTTTATTTCATTTTCCTTATCTTTAGCGATTGTCCAGCATTCCTAGCCATATAGTAGGGTTGAGCATAGACAGCATTCCAGAATTAAAATTTTTGTTTTCATTGAGATTTCTTTCCATTTTCCAGAATTGAGCTTCTTTTATTGAAACTGTCTTTAGTTTTTGTTATCTCTCGTCTTAGACTTTCTCTGAGGAGGCGGGTTTGGGGGGGGGGGGGGGGGAAATTGTTGTCAGAAGTTGCGAAGTGGAAATTGCCTATCGCTCCCCCCGAGGCGAGGGGATACAATATTGTGTGTAAATTGTTCCCTCTCGACTCGGGTTCGAGGATCCTGTGTCGGAATCTCCGCAACTTCATATATAAATAAGATATATAAATAAGTATAAAGTCTTTAACCCAATTGTGAATTGCTGCCTGCAAACCCCTTACGAAACCCCAAAAATAATCTCTACCACTGTACTAGCTACCTACTAAGGTCCTCTCTTCACTTGTCTTGGTCCGCTAGAATAAGCTAATACTAACAAGGTCACCATAGCAGAGACTGTGCCCACCATTTCGGAACTTCACGGTGACACTAAAGATGGTTCCAGTAGGGAACGGGATAGCGGGTGCCCACATCCCTCGTGACTCATCAGAGCAGAGGAAGATAGGACTAACGCTAACATTATTATTGTTTTAAACAACAACAATCAAATAACAGAAGCATGTTTTCTTATAATTATAAACGTAAGCACCATCCCACATCATCACTTACCACCACCATCACCGTCATTTCTAAGGTCATCATTGCTCTCAGATCCTTCACAAACATCTATAATTATCTTAAACATCTATATGTAACAGTTATATGTCATAACAAATTTGTACGTTATACATTATTGGGCACTCTCATACGCACATTTTTCTACTAATCAGATGGCGTCAATATCATAGACATGGGCAAGGGACAAAAAAAAAAAAAAAAGAAATTGCCTATTGTACAAATGGTTTTTTTTTTAGTTCTCTGTTCTTGCACGCACGTAAAAAAAATTCTGTTGCGTTTTGCCCATTTTGTGATTTTAAAAAGTCTTGTTTTTAAATTCATGATTTGAGTCGCCCATTGTCATCATATTATTATGTTCCAAACCAAATGAGTAGCGCTTCTTAAATATTAAATATTGTCATAACTGGGGAAAATCGTGATGACACAATTTTTTCTCCTGAAAAATAAAAGATTTCATGACTTGGAGCTAACGCACTGCTTGCTGGCGGTATTGTAAATGTGCTTGGAGCTATATTTCAACTTTTTTCTATCATATCCACCTCACCTATGTGTGTTATGCTCTACTCCATGACCGTTTGATAGAAGAATTAGTTGTAACTGTAGATTAGGTTATTTGTTAGTAACTTTACTGTAGATGTGATAATTGCCATCTCACCCATGAGGCTGATGTTCATGCTGTCCTGAAAGCCTTGCTTGGCAAACACCACAATGTTGATGATGTTAGAGGCCACGCCGAACAGACTGAGGAGACCACAGATGACCACCCCGTTGACCAGCTGGATAATGTACAGCTGCTCGTCGCTTACGATATTTGCATATTGTGAACCAGAAGGTGATGGTGTTGTCATTGGCAAGCTCATTTTCTGGTCGTGAGAGTAAGTTGAGTTGTTTCCCCACAAATGTGAAATCGACATTCTGGGTGGGAGAGACGTGTGGGACATCGACACCACAGTTACTTTAGCGCTAGGCTCCTCCCCTATTTCAGGCACAGACCTTGATTTATACACTCAGTACAAAGGAAACCAGGACTTAATCAACGACATATAAACGATAATTTTACATCGTTCTTTCTTTGTGTACCTTCAATGCACGCTAACATTATAACAGCTAGTTTTAGTAAGATGAAGATTATATCATTAAAATTGTAAAACAAGAATGTATTTCTCGTCATAATATCTGTGTCATATACACAAAGACTGGTCATTTATCCCTATCATTGGAGTTAGATTCGTTTACTTCATAAGGGCTGACAGTCTATTACAACCACTATTCTAATTATTTGAGCAAACATTCAGCACAGAATTATGAAAATCTGAATGTCACAGTCATAGTAGTGATAATATCGACCTTCAATTTAAAAGGGGTACATGTCTTCGTTTGTCAGATGCAACTCTTTGTTTCGTCTTACTCTGCCCCCGTGTGACCATTACCACAACCAATTTTAAAACAATTATGTCTTGTTACAGCTAGACCGTTAGGAACCTGCAGAGGGGTGGGCTACATTTTTTTTGGTCAGTCAATTATAAGTCGACCCATAGTCGAAATGTGCAACACAGCGCATGTTTGATCATCGATTTGAGCTCACTTAATCGTTATAATTATTTATTTGCCTAATTTTGACATTTTCACTGTGTGAACAGTCTCTCACACCATGTACCTTTTGGAGTTTGTCTTTCTTTGTTGGATTTTTGTGGGTTTTAAAATGTACGACCCATCGACACAATTTATTTAGATCATCTAGGAGGCGGGCTTCGACTCTGCCTGTCAAGGCCTACCCGGGCTGAGAGGAATATAATGTCACAGCAGAAAGACCGAGATACGCGATAACAATTCCTCTCCACACAGGACTCGAACATGCTAGAGTCCGGGATACGGAGCGTTCGACGGTGAGCAGTGCATACGGCTGTTTAGACTACGTACCTACCAGTAGCAGGTGTATGCTACGGACATCCTGGAAAGACAGGACGACAACCCGGAGTGACGGGTGGACATCGGGAAAGACCGACGGTGGCAGGGGCTAACTACCCAGGTCACTGTAAATATAAGTTACGTCAACCAATAGAAAAGACAGCCCCGGGATCCACCGAGAGGGGGGAGTAGAGGATGGATCCACAAGGACGGATTCAATGGACAATGACCTAAGCGTTAAAAGGACAATGCAGAAAGAGAATCAAGAGAACAGCTTTATGTGCGAGCAGTGCTACAGAAAGTTCGATACCTGGCGAGGGCTGAGAGTGCACCAGGGAAAAGTCTGTTTAAAGAAGAGAAGACAGTGCAGATCGTCAGATTGTAAGACGCGAAGCAAATCATCCCAGGATGAAAACCACAGCGGAGCGATTAGTGCTTCAGTCGACTCTCCTTTCACCCTGTCTCAGCAAGAGATGGAACAGCAAACGGAACCAGGGTTACGGAAACCCAGAATACTGTGGCCTGCTGCTAACGAGAAGGCAAAATACAAGACGTTAGAAGAAGAAGTCCAGAAGAAATTGAAAGAAGTCAAAAAGAGTTCTAACAGAGGGGATGCTAAAGAAATATTGAGTGCGTTTGCGACCATTATCTATGACTCGGCAATAAAAGAGTTTGGTATTTGTGAAGGAAAGAAAAAGACGGAGAAGAAAAGTGGATTGAGTAGAAGGCAGAGAGTACTTGCACAGCTAAGAAAACAGAAACGAGACTTGCAAAAGCAGAAAAAGTACGCACCACCAGAAGAGATAGAAGGCCTAAGAATCTTGTTTGAAGATCTTAAGAAAAAGAGCAGAGACCTACAGAGGCACGAAAGAAGGTGTACCAGGAGAAAAGAGAGAAAAAGGGAACGTGAACAATTTCTGAAGAATCCTTATGAAGCAGCCAAAAAACTGTTCACAGAGGCACGGAGTGGTAAATTGGAATGTACGAAAGAGGAACTCGATGCTTATGTTAAGCAGACGTACAGCGATTCAAGAAGAGAAGAACCGCTTCCTTATATGAGAGGCCTGAAGCGTCCAGCTGCCCCCGTCGTCAAATATTACCTGGGACCAATTAGAGAGAAAGAAGTAGATGAGTTCGTAAAAAAAGCAAGAGCAAAAAGTGCACCTGGAGGAGATGGCGTGTCTTATAAGGTGTTCAAGTATTGCGACACGCTGAGACACACCCTCTTTGAGATGCTAAGAGGCCTTTGGAAAGACAAAGAAATAGTCAAAGATTGGTGCAGAGCGGAGGGCGTGTATCTACCCAAAGAACAGAATGCAAAGGAGATAGGACAGTTCAGACCTATTTCAATCATCAACGTGACGTGCAAGATCTTTATGGGAATACTTGCAAAGAGGACTGTAGCATATTTGCAAAGTAACGGCTATGTGGATGAAACGGTACAGAAAGCCGGGGTACCAGGGATCCCAGGCTGCATCGAGCATGCTTTCACCATTTGGGACACAATCCAAGAGGCCAAGAAAAACAAGGAAAGTTTAAACGTAGTGTGGTTGGATCTGGCGAATGCCTACGGGTCTGTTCCCCATAAATTGCTGATGAAGGCAATGGATTTTTTCTACGTCCCACAAGAGGTGCAAAACATTATGAGAGAATACTATAGTAACTTCCAGATGCGATTATCAACCGCAAATTTCACAACGGAATGGCACCGACTAGAGATTGGGATTGCAGCTGGCTGCTCTATATCGGTCATCTGGTTCATCCTGGTAATGGAGATGCTACTGAGATCTGCAGAATGCTGTGAAGAAGAAGCAAAGGTGAGATCACCAAAGAAAGCCTTTATGGATGATGTGACCCTACTGACAAGAGATGGAGACACAATGCAAAGTGTGTTGAATCGGCTCGATAAGCTTATCACCTGGGCGAGGATGAAGTTTAAAGCTAAAAAGTCTAGAAGCCTGACTATTAACAAAGAAAAACAGAAGCAACTGAAGTTCACAATTGCAGGGGAGCAAATGCCCACAGTAAAAGAACAACCCGTGAAAAGTTTGGGTCGGTGGTACTCAGGAACTCTGTCTGATAGGAGTCAAGGCGTGGAAATCATGAAGCAGGCTGAAAATGGGCTGAAAGCAATTGACCAGACAAAGCTTCCAGGAAAGCACAAGATATGGTGTCTACAGTTTGCCCTCTACCCTCGATTGGCGTGGCCACTGACAATGTATGAAGTTGCTTTGTCAAGAGTTGAGATGATCGAAAGAAAGTGTAACAGCTACATCAGGAAGTGGCTGGGGCTACCCCGTACCATTAACACGTCATCCCTGTACAGACATAGAGGTGCGCTTCAACTACCTCTCACGTCAATTGTGGAGATCTACAAAGCAGGCAAGATTAGAACCGTTTTGATGTTGAGAGAATCAAGGGATAAGGAGATCAGTGGAAAACCTCCAGATGTCAAAACAGCCAGAAAGTGGAAGGCAGAAGTTGCAGCTAACGAGATCATCTCTGCATTGGAGCATGGGGACATTGTCGGTCCAGCGCAACCTGACAGATTAGGGCTAGGTAATGGCGACTTTAGACCTTTCAGGAAAATGTCTCAGCGAGACAGAAGAAAAGCTGCAACAAGACATATGCAAAAGATGGAGGCAGAGAGGCGAGAAATTCATCTCATCCAGTGTAGCCAGCAAGGACAAATGACCAGATGGGAAGAGCATGTAGTGGAAAGAAAAGTCGGGTGGAGTGACATCTGGAAGTGGAATACATCAAGGCTGAGCTTTCTTCTCCGGTCTACGTATGATGTTCTGCCTTCACCGGTGAACCTTGTCAGATGGAAGGTACAGGAGGACAACAAGTGTAGATGCGGTAAGCTAGGAACCATGAAGCATATTTTGTCAAACTGCAACCTAGCTCTTAACAGATACACCTGGAGACACAACGAGGTGTTGAAAGTGCTCACGAAAATGGCGACACAACAGGTGGAAGAAGGAAAATATACCCCAAGATACAGAAGCATGGACCCACCAAGATTGCGTTCGTTCCGCAAGGAAGCAAGGTTGCCAAAAGAAAGAAAGCAAACGAAGCCATGAAAGACCAGAGCGGAGGCACATGGGAAGTAGCTGCTGACTTAAAAGGCTTTGAGAGATTCTTCCCCATTCCAACTACGAAAAAGCCAGACATTGTGTTATGGGAGGAAAAAGACAAAGAGGTACACTTGGTAGAGCTCACGGTGCCCCACGAGGACAATATCTATGCCGCTCATGAGCGGAAAGAAAACCGTTACGAGGCACTCGTCGAACAATGTGAGGAGGCAGGATGGAAGGCAACCCATTTTCCGGTAGAGGTAGGATGCAGAGGTTTTGTAGCAACAAGCGCCCGTAAGTGGATGAGAGTGGCAGGACTTACTGCAAAGAAAAGCAACGAACTCACAAACTCCCTTCAGGAGACAGCAGAGAAAGCCAGTCATTGGATCTGGTTGAAGCGAGAGGACTCAAGCTAGAATGAATCCTAAAGTTGGCAGCAGAGGAAAACAGTCGAACTAACATGGAGACCTCACATCGGTAAGGGGGCTCGGTGCGTCAGAAAAGCTGTAGAGAGGAAGAGCCCGAAACAGCGACGCATTCTCTCCTGATGATCTCCATGCCAGAGTCCGGGATACGGAGCGTTCGACGGTGAGCAGTGCATACGGCTGTTTAGACTACGTACCTTCTACGTGTGACGGTGACCGCCATGACGTCACACCACAGATGCCAGTGACGTATCTGAGCTTTATGACAGGATGAAAACTTCGTCTATAAACACATATTATACAATGGTCTGAACCATGCAATTTAGAAATAGTACAACCACAATATATTATAACTGATAAATTGAAGGACCTAGTTCTATACCACAGATCAGTCAAATTTCCAGAGTTTCGAGGAAATGGCGAAACACCCAAGGACGTTCAACACTGAGATTAAGTCCAAGTCAGCAAGTAACCTATTCCATTTATTCATCTGCAGTGTTCTGTTCGTTTACACCCGACTTGAGACTTTCTTAAAGTACGCACAAAGAGAACGCTTGCTCGCGATAAAAGCGAGCGCGATAAAACGAGCGCTTGTTAAGAAAGTGCTTGCTTGTCGTTGAGGTGTACACAGAGAAAGATTGCAAATCGCGCTTGCGACTGGTCAGAACTTGGGCACTTGGCGCCATGGCAGATTCGAGTGAAGACGAACTTTTGTTGCTTGACAGTGTTTTGCCGAAAATTATCCTAGGAAAACGCAAAAGAACGGGGGTTCATGAGATAAATAAAATGAGGCGAGTGGAAGGTGAATATCACCACTTGTTTCCTTTACTTAAAAGAAGCCCTTCTCGTTTTCAGTCATACCTGAGAATGAGCCAAGAGACATTCAAGTAAATGTGCGTGGTCTTTCCTTCTCTTGCCCCAAATTGCAGGGGTTTTTAATTCGGCTGATACCAAAGACTTGACATCCATTTCAGTGCTTTTGACACTGAGACTGAGAGAAAAGACATTCTGAACCACCCAAGTCGTGACCAGACAGCCAGACAACAATGGGGGGACTGTACCAAGTACACGTTTCCAAGCGAGAAAGAATTAACTTTTGATTCTTTACGCTTTTCAAGCGTCGCTTGAAATCTCAGGCGCCATAAAGCGAGCGTGCTTTTTGTGCGCAACAAGCAACTTTTGAGTAACATTTCACGCGCGTGTCCCAACGCGCTCGCTTTTATCGAGAGCAAGCGTTCTCTTTGTGCTCCGCTTTAGAAAGGTTAAGCATTTGTGGGAATGATCTTTTTACTGCAGAGTCCCATCACATCCTTTAATGTGCCTTCATATCAACAGGGGTTTGTTCTATTGATTTTTTTTCTCTGCTGTGAGAACAGATCGAATCCCATGTTTGAACAATGCCACTTTCTTCCACGGTTCCACTTCGTTGATAGTGTACCGGCACCAAACTTCTGTTGGGTGAGGTGCCAGTGTTAAGTAGAATATGTACCGCCTGGCTCTTTGCTTTGTCCAAAAGAGAACCAGTGGACATTGCTGAAAACGTTTTTACTACCAGAGATGTCTGTGAATGTAGACTCCCGAAGGCACTCTTTGACACAGTACATGAAGTCCAAAATGTCTTTCCCTTGGAAGGAATTCACATTGTAAAGGTGTGATTTTCTACTTTCTTGGATTGCTTTCCCCAGTGGGAATCATAGCCTGCTCCACATTTTCTCATTTCTCTATTAGCCCAAAGTCCCCATCATTGGGCAAGAAAACGTGACCTTTGTACAGGAAAAAGTTACAAAACATTTCATACACGTATTTTTTTCGATGAATGCTTGAAAGAAAGATATTATGCCTTTATTTCTATTCTGTCCACGACATCCGTCATTGGCAAAATTAAGTGACTTTACATTCAGCGCCCTCTGTTTTGGAACTTTGAGTAAAACATGAAGAGACTTCAGCTGACCCTTTGCCAGCTTCCGCCTCGCCTCTTTGCATATTTTCATTATGGCATCATCATTTTCTAAGTCATGAACCCAGAAATTATAAGTTCATAGCAAACGCTTCTAAAAAGACCGTCGGATGAGAGGTTCGTGCAAGATGAGTTTTTTTCTGGAAATCAAATGTGTCGACATCGAGATTTGGGTCTGATTTAGCTACTTTAGTTTGCCTTTCTAAGAACGTGTATGTACTTTCCGCTTTAGCGTGGTGTAACTTTCTTTCTGCCTCTGGTCTCTTCTTTGAGTCCTTGTCTACAGTGCCTTTTATTTCCTTCTCCAGGTGGCTACATTTTAAACAAGCGTAACCCAATGTTGTATTTTGAGATAAATTTGAAATAGGTATATTTCACACACGGATCCGTAGACTCGCTCTTTCCATCCTGAAACAGTGCATACTGGAGCGATTCAAAAAGCCTCATTCGGTGGATGTTGAGACATTCGAGCCAGGTTTTCTTAGATTGTTCTTCCTTGAATAATGAGGTGACGTTTGTGGAAAGCTCTGAATATGGGTCTTTAGCAACGTCTTCTTTGTCCTTATCACTGCTAAAGTTCTTATTTGAGTCAATGAGCTCATCCCTCATTTCTCCACCTGCTCCAGTTACTTGCAGCTATAGTGATGCGATGTCCTCAGATTCTCTTTCTGGGAGTTTGCTCGTCAGTTTTTCTTCATGTGTGTTGCTACTGTTGCTCTTTTTCTATCACATCTAAGTCAGGTACGTTCAACACTGTTGCAAGTAGACCTGGGCCTCCTTCATTTTTAATGTGTTGACTGTCTTCATTGAACTGATTGACTGACAAGTTCGCCATTTAGATGTATGTCTGTGGAGACAGAACGCTATTTTAAGAACAATGATTGCTCTCAATCACTTTAAATTTTGCATTTAATGATTCCTCAAGCAGCATACCCACTACAACCACTACAAGTATACACAAAAATACGCAAACCAGTCTTTGATTCAAGTGGGTTAGGCATCCTCTTGACGACTGTGAGGTCAGGGGGTTTGATTCATCACAGGGCCGAGTCATAAGTCAGACAATGACAGTGGCATTCTGATGGCTGAGTCACCATGCGCCGGTATTTGAGTATATTACAAGTAATGGCCGTCCTAATATTTTGGCTGGGTGGGATATTCAAGAGCTTTCATATATCATTTTTCTGAGACAATTGCAACATTGACCTTCAATGTTGATGATGTTAGAGGGCACGCCAAAGAGACTGAGAATACCAGAGATGACCACCACGTATAATCTCTCTCTCTCTCTCTCTCTCTCTCTCTCTCTCTCTCTCTCTCTCTCTCTCTCTCTGTGTGTGTGTGCCTTGGCGTCACTGATCCTACTGGTCTACGCCGCGGAGGCATTTTACATCTACCTTGCTGTCTAGCCTTTCACAGTCACACCTGGCTTCTATATCTATATTGCTTTAGATTAGGTCTCCCTAGATTAACTTCTCTCTTGATCTACATTGCTTTAGTGTATTGCTGTCCAGATCTTCACAATCACAAAGTACGGGTTTCGCCTTTCACCTTCATGAAAAAAGCACTAGGAGAATAACAATCCACGAAGGGGCTGCTACACTGTTAAAGGAACACACAAATGTCTTCAAAACCACAGAGGCAGTGTCTAGAGAGTGTTCACTTTCCTCTGACAGCGTTAAAAAAATTTCTAGTTCATTGACAAAGTTACCTAAACCCTCAAAACTTCTACAGGCTAAACACCAAACAAAAATATTTTTTCAAAAAATCTTGACCAAGTAATTAAAAATACGTTTTTCTCTTTGGGCCTTATATTAAAAACAACTATTTGAATGCATACACAGGATCCCGTCTCCGCGTACTACAGGTGAGTCTCGAATACTACTCACCCCGTCTCTTGGATCGTGTTTCTTAGGCGAACGTTAAAGAGCGGTAATGAACTACCGTTGTGAAGAAAAGCTACGCAGAGTTGTTCCGTTTCTCAGCAGAATAATTACAACGGCCAAAGAAGGACGGGATATTTTTGTCAAATATGTTTTTCTAAATTCAGGAAATTAATCAATAAAAAATCGGGCTCCGTCATGCGGACCTATCTATCTTTTTGCTAATACCGTACTTGCCAACTTTCAACTCTGACAGCAGCTGTCGT
>NW_004798368.1:48592-56930 GCF_000002075.1 Aplysia californica
TCTATGTCTAGCTTTTCCAGTAAATTAAATAGCTCATCATCATGTCTAACTTTATCGAACGCCTTTGAATAATCTATGAAGCATCAATACAGATCTTTCTGTGGTTCAATACATCTTTCCATTATATTGTTAAGGTGAATATTATAGCATTTCTGGTGCCCTTGTCAGGAACGAAGCCGAATTGCATTTTAGATATCTCTGGTCTTACACTTTTTCTCAATCTTCCCATTATTACTCGAAGCAATATTTTAGTAAAATGACTCATAAGACTAATTGTTCTATTCATATCACACTCTGTGGCACCTGGTGTTTTAGGTAAAGCTATAAAAACTGACTCATAATATCTTCTGGAATCTCACGGCTGTCATAAATAGCATTTAGGAGCTTTGTTGTTATTTCAGTGCCTAGATCTTCAAATGCGACAATCATTTCAACTGGAATATTATCTGGCCCTGTGGCGTTTCCTTTTTTCATTTTCCTAATGGCAGCTTGTACGTCTACTTTCAGTATTGGTGGTCCATTTATTTCATTCTTTACTACCGGTTTTTCTCCTCTATTATTTTTGAAAAGTTCTTCTTTGTATTCTGACCATCTGTTTAAGACATCCTCGTGGTCCATTAAAATATCTGCTCCTTTTGATCTTGTGCATCCTGTATTTGAGTATCCTTTTATCCCACTTACTTCTTTGATTTTGCAATGCATGTATTTGCTGTATTTGTTTTGGTTCTTCTCTATTTGATGACACGGATTATTTATCCACATTTCTTTTGCTTCGTTGCATTTTTTTCTTCATTTCCCTGTTTGGGATGTTGTACTTTTCCACATTTGATTTAGCCTTTCTTCTCTCTTGCATCAGTTTTAATATGTCCTGGTTCACCCATTTTTTATTAGCTTTTTTAGCTTTCGGGGAGATATTTTCTTCCACAGCTTCCATTATTGAGTCTTTCATTTTCCTCCATTGTTCTTCCTATTTAGTAAATTTTCCTTAAAGTTTGAAATTTATTGCTTACATCTATGGAGAAATGTTCTTTCAGTTGTGGATTTGTCTTTAAAAGACTTATGTCAAATTATAAGGTCGGTACTTTGACTTTTTAAGTTTCTTCAGTCTCATCCGCATTTGACACATGACTGGTACATGGTCACTATTACAGTCTGCTTCTGGCAGTGATTTAGACGATTTAATTGTATTTCTAAAACGTTTCTGAATAAGTATGAAGTCTGTTTGATTTCTACTTCTATCGCCAGGACTCTTCCAAGTGTATCGTCTTCTTGGGTGATTTTCATACCAGGTGTTTGATATCATAAAGTTATTTTCTCTGCACCATTCTACCAGTCGTTCCCCGAGTTCATTCTCTTTACCCAGTCCCCATGGCACAACTATATCTTCTATACGTGTACTTCCTACTTTGGCATTAAAGTCTCCCATGACTACCTTTATATCTTGTGATATATAGATTGTGTATATATTTGGATGACACCTATGTCAAAAGGTTTTCCCTCTAATTTAGCCATGATGACTCTATCTGACACTCCCACAAAACCTTTGATGCTCTTTGCTGTTGCTTCGTCAAATAAATGGGTTTTTCCTCATGAATATACAATTGTTTTGGATCCTCTTTTAATCAAGCCTGCCCCCTCCCATCTAACTTCTGAAAGGCCTGACATATTTAGCTTCACCCTGTCCATTTCCTGCTCTATATTGTCTAATTTGCCTTTCTGGTACATTGTACTCTCTTTCCATGTTGCTATGGTAAGTTATTTATTTTTGCAGCCAGTAGCTGGAAGACGAACGGGCGTCATTTCCTGCACATGGGGGTCCCTACCGAGCGGGGAGTTCAGAGCTGGATCAAGAAGCCCCTTGACGCTGTTATCTGATAAATGAATGTAGTTTTCCATGACTATTCTTGGGATATTACAACAGTTGTTTCCCGTTGCTTACATCCGGTTTGTGTACAGTTTTCTCTGCTACCTTTTGTCATCCACTGACAACCCACAAGACAGTGGGGGCTTTGATAGAACTTATGGCGCCTCCCGTCGCCAAGATGGTCCGTTCTTCGAGTGTGTGAGGCATTTACGAAGCACCTATGCCACAAGGGTTCTCCACTACTCTCCACGATCATCTCCCATTCGGTTCATGACTGCTTAGCAGCTAACATTCATATCTGGAGGCATTTCCCTCATCCACCACCCGGGGACGTGCTGGGTTGGGTATGAGGACCCAATACGGCAATTTCGTATTTTAATTTTTTTTTAAAGGACGAAAGGATACGCAATGAGGATACAATTTTTTTTAAAAGGGCACAATTTTTCTCTCTCCCCTGAATAAATAGAAAATAATTTCTGAGCTTAAAACAGGAGAGCAGCTTTACGACAGTATGGAAATGTGTTGTGTGCTATATTTAATCCTATGTCTATTATTTCCAAGACTGCTGTAAAGACACATTAGTTGTAAGTAACTGTGGACGTGATAATTGCTATCTCACCCATGAGGCTGATGTTCATGCTGTCCTGAAAGCCTTGCTTGGCAAACACCACAATGTTGATGATGTTGGAGGCCACGCCGAACAGACTGAGGAGACCACAGATGACCACCCCGTTGACCACTTGGATAATGAACCATTGCTCGTCGCTTACGATTTGTGCATATTGTACCCCAGGTGATGGCGTGGTTATTGGCAAGTTCACGCTCTCGTTGAGAGAGTATGTTGAGTTGTTTCCCAACAAATGTGACATCGACATTCTGGGTGGGAGAGACGTGTGGGACATCGACACCACAGTTACTTTAGCGCTAGGCTCCTCCCCTATTTCAGGCACAGACCGTGATTTATACACTCAGTACAAAGGAAACCGAAGCTCTCTCCAAGACATAAAGAATGTTCATTTTACATCGTTCTGTCTTTGTGTTCCTGCATTGCTCTCTAGGATTATGACATCTATTTTTGTTAAAGATGATGATTACATCATTAAAACCGTATGACAAGAATGTATTGATAACTTTTATAAAAGCATGTTACCTAATTTTTAATTATATTTATTTAATAAGACTCTGTAGTTGGATTTGTTCCATTATGCTGAACATCAGAAGTGAAAGTCTATTATAACCATGATTTTAATGTTAATTTGAGGAAACATTCGGCACTGAATTACAAGTGTCTAAATGTCACAGTCATCGTAGTGACAATATCGACCCTCAATCAAAAGGGGTAAATGCCCTCGTCTGTCAGTTTCAAAATACAACACTTTGTTTCGTCTTGCTTCATCCCGTCCGGTCATTACCACAACTGATTTTTTTCTTGAGTAGCTTATAATGAGGCGACAGTTAGCATACTACAAAAAGATGTACTAATTTGTTTTTCAGTAAATTTATAAGTCGACCCGCAGGGATAATGAGAACCACAGCCCAGGTTCGATCATTGATTTTACCTCAAGTCATCGTTTTAATTATGTGTTTGCTTTAAAATTATCTTTTAAGGAAAAGAAATGAAATAAGGTAGTACTTGAAGAAGCCAACGGCGACGCTCACTGATAAAAACAATTAGGGAAAGACAAATGAAGTTTTTGGGACAAATGAACAGACATAAAGATCTGGAACATTCTAGCCCCCCCCCCCCCCCCCAAAAAAAAAACTAAACAAAAACAAGAGCAGAAGAGAAATCGAAGAAGAGAGAATAAAGAGAAAATAATAAACCAATGATTACAGAAAATCTAGTAGTAATATAGTAACATCATACGTAGGCCTATAGATAGAGTTATAGCCTGACAGTTGTAGGGGGAAACATGTGCGTGTAGGTAATGAATATTATGGAAAGGCAGGGGCAAAGGGAGGGGGCTACTGAGTGCAAGGGTTGAGTAGTACTTTACGTTGTAATTTTAAGGTCTTTGAAATATTTTTCGTCGATATTTAAGTCAGAGAGTATATAATAATAATAATAATAATAATAATAATAATAATAATAATAATGATTAATAAATAAATAAATAAATAAATAGCATTTGTATAGCGCATGTCCCCGCTCAACAGCAGCCTCAATGCACTTTACACTATATTATTACCCCAGCAGACCATAGAGTACTCCGAAACATTCTCAGCTTCCCGGGAAGCATACAGTGCAAGCAGCTGATTAAGCGCTCAAACACTAACAAACTGACTACATCTTTCGCTGTCTATAGCCGGGTACCCATTCCAATCTGGGTGAAGTGAGGAAAATTCGTGTAAAGTGCCTTTCCCAAGGACACAGCGTCGGGTCCCTGATGGGATTTGAACCCACGACCTTACGGTTGCGAGTCAGACCCCAAGTTCCAAATCCACATTCTCTTTGATTGAGCTGATCTTTGGTATGGTTTTGGACTATCTCAAAACCCTGAAGCTGCAGATCGGAGGCTCTATTGTGACCAGGACTGTTGAATACATGAAATTGTTGGTCGATAGGTGTGCAGGAATTTTTCTGTACTGAATACCTACAGTTGTTGAATCTAGCTCTAAGGGTTGTGGTAGTTTGACCGACATATTGGGCTGGACAGACTTTTCATAAGATGAGGTAAATGACGTTTTTCGTTTCACAGGTGATGCTGTGAATCTTTTTATTTGTCCAAAATGGGGGCCTTCTTCAAAGTTGGTCACTTTAATACACTGTATAAGCACATTTCTGACATCTAGAATTTTGACAAGCATGATTTTGAGGCTGGGTACATGGGTTTATCGAAGGTGACGATGTGGGTGTTACTGCTCTAGTGCGAACGGGGAGGCTACCAAGATTGGGGGGGCTGTTGAAGTGCAAACAGAGGCGGATAAGAGAAAAAGGCTTTCATTTTGTCTTAATTTCCCAAAATGTTTTAGTAGTAGTAATAGTAGTAGTAGAAGTAGTAGTAGTAGTAGTAGTAGTAGTAGTAGTAGTAGTAGTAGTAGTAGTAGTATGAAGTACGGCTGTGGTCAGGCTAGTCGCCTATCAGCCGTTCGTTGCTTTCGTTGCTTTCGTTGCTTATTCCTTCCTGCACGTTTTGTGTTGACCATGGATGTTATGTACATTGGGTAACTGTTTGTGATGAGTTGTGACCAAAAAATGGTCTTATCTGTTTGGACTTAATACGGGGTGCCCACTACGGATAGGATCGGCTGTTCGGGCCGATCGCCCGACTCAGTCGCCTCAAAAACAAACTTGTTTGTTTGTTGTTTCAGGCAACCGAGTCGGGCGATCGACCCGATCCAGCCGTAGGGGGGCACCCCGTGTAGGGGTTTGTAGGTCAGAAGGTTTGTGCGGTGCAGTTTCCTGACTTTCGCGATAAGGGGAGTTTTAATTTTTTGCCGTATCCACAGTGGACAAGGTTGGCTGTGAACACCTCTATCCGTTAGGGCTGGATCCTGCTCGTCAAATTTGAGAGTGGCGATTCGCGATTCAGTCGGCTTCAATGAATGGCGAGTACGCGAGCGCTCGTGGAGCTGTGGCGGAACACTGACTGAAACGGAACAGTGTCATATCAACGCCTGTTGGCGAGCGCAAGTCCCACTCTTGTTGTTCCACCATCCTCTCCGCCCCACACCCTTTGTTGCGCTGCTCTATCAACTGACCTCAATTAGTGACCCCCATAAACCCCCCCCCAAACCCCACCATTCCCTAAAACAATGGCTCCATAAAATTCCTTCTGTCTATTGGTTGGACCCCGTTCATTTTGTTTTAATAGGGGGGTTGGACTATACCATCTTTTGTAAAATAAGGGGAGCCATACAAAGTGTTCCGTTCCGGTCTTGCGCTCGTGACTCGACTCAACAGTAGGTTAAACAAGCCACAAGGTGATGACAGAGACAGGGGAGTGAATCGGGAATCGTTTGGCGATACTGTTCCGCGTTCCGCTGAAGTGAATCGTGAATCGCGTTCCGCAGGAAAGAGTGACGATTCAGTTCCGTTCTCGCGCTCGTGACCCAGCCCTATTATCCGTTGTTTATAAGGACTTTCACGAAAACAAATGCGACGGAATCCAAGGACACCACTATAGACCACAAAACGGAATATTATATAATATGTTTGGGATGGTTTGAAGAAGGAGGAGACAACGATTGGAGTCGGTAGGTTTTTATACAGGTCTGTCTAAATGTTGTTATCTGCATTGAGAAGGGACAGATCCTGTAAAGAAGTGGACTTTCCTGGGCTGGAATAAGTAAATTTGATCCTGTGATACTGATGATGATGATGATTTTTTGTTTCCTTAATGGGCCTGACAGACTTCACGAAGAAATCTTCGAGCGAGAGCGAGGCTCTTTTTCGGCTCCATTGTCAATATGCTTAGCGGCACCTCCACTCGTCCAAATAACTCCATTTGAATTGCCATGGTTCCTGGACATTCAAACATATGTTTGATATTGATGATGATGATGATGATGATGATGATGATGATGATGATGATGATGATGATGATCATGGTGATCATCTTCATAAAAAAGTAACACATAGTATATAGTGTTTCAGACTGCTAGCTGCACGACAGTTTTCGTAGATCATTCTGTTTATAACAATTTCCAAGTTCCCTTTTAGCAGACTGTATGAGCAGAGGAGTAAGAAAGGTAAATCAACTTGTCTGAAGATGTAAAGTCAAATTCGACGGAGCAAGGAACCAAACTAACAACTTTTTTATTTTCAAGTCCAGCGTTGTGCAGTTCAACCTGAATCAGATATTGCAACTGTAGGACTTTTACGCTCTCATCAACATCATTTAGATAGTTTAGGAAGAGGGCTGCTTCGACCCTGCCTGTCACGACCAACACGGAATGAATGGGACACAACCTCACACAGACTGACGAAGATGCTCGAGAAGACATTTATTTTCTCACACAGAAAACGAACCCTCGTCTTCTGTCCCCCGACGGTCTAATTGTTACACCACAGACACTGATTCAGAGCTCAAAACAGACCTAAATTTCCTCTGGGTCTACCCCTGCCTCGTTTGCCTTCTGTTTATCTAGTGAAAGCCAGATGTTCAACGTGCGTTGAGACGTGCTGACAAAATGAGTTTCATGTACTTCTCGCATTCCACAAATGGAGATACTAGCCACAAATCGACTGACTTTACTATTTACATTTTCCTGTCTCTGGTATCCTTAGGATGTCGAGATGAGGTGCAAGTTTCGGTCCTGTGCTAGGTGTGTAGCATCTGTGATAGATATGTTATGTTGTTCCAGGACCTTTTTAATCCCATCCAGCCAGGTCTTTCCTTGTCTTCCTCTTGTTTGAAGCCAGATTCTCGGGTGTTGTAAGCTCTAGCCGCTAGTTGTTTCTTGGGCATTCTGGTTAAATGTCCAAACCATTTGACTCTTTGACGCCCGATGAATTTTATTACTGGCGGTATTCCAGTTTGTAGACGTATGGTTTAGCTTCTTATGCTGTCTCTTCTGGTGACGTTGATGGTTTTGCGGAGATTCCTCATTTCACATTTTTTCTTTCCTGTTCTTTGTTTAGAGTCCATGTTTGGCACTGGTATGTTAATGTTGGTATGAAGATGCTATTGATGAGCTGGGATTTCACTTCGGTTGGGATGCTCTTGTGACTGAGCACATATGCTAGCTGGTAGGTCACTGCATTTGCCATCATAGTTCTTGTTTCTATTTCTTTATCCATACGCCCATCTTGTGTGAAGATGCTTCCCAAATATTTAAATTCCTCTGTTTGTTGCAGCTGTGTTCCATCAGTAAGAATGTTGAGTTTCCCTGGGTTTCTGCTGACCTTCATAACTTCTGTTTTTGAGATGGAGACTTTCATGTTCAGGTGTTTACATTCCTCATTTAATTTAGTGGTGTGTTTTTGTACTTCCCCTTCATCTGTAATTAATATACTCCGGTCATCAGCAAATAGAAACTTGTTCAGTTCAGTGATGTTGTCATTTGCTGTTTTCGGAATCTTATCCATGTATGTGATGAAGAGAAGCGGAGAAAGAGCAAACCCTTGTCACACACAAGACCTGATGGGGACCCAGTCCGGCAGTTCTTCTGTTGATCTTACGGCACACAGGCTGTTTTTATAAAGTATCATGATGTTCCCTAGCAAATTTTAGCTCAAAAAGTAATCCAGGATAACGTCATAAGAGGTATCAACACCTATCTGTGTTTGGAGTTTACTGACATCAGTCAGTATGCAGAGGACACAACCTTATTTCAGAGGAATGCCAATAATTTGAGAAGAGAAATGTCCGCTCGGAATTATTTTTCTGCCATTTCAGACTCGCGCTAAAATTTGAATACATCTTACGCCATGTGTACAAATGGCCAAGCAGTAACTGTAGACGAATTTCCGATTCAATTTGTTCCAACCATTAACATTTTTGATGTATATTTTAGTAGAACAAAACCGGT
>NW_004798368.1:57030-60446 GCF_000002075.1 Aplysia californica
GAGGGGGTGGCAGGGCACCCGCAACTGCATACGGTTATATATATGTGTTTGCGAGACACATTAAAATTATTTCTTTTGGTATTAAATTTTGAATTTTGCCTGGGTGACGGCCGAAGCCAACTCTTACCGATTTTAGTCCACCAAGAGATTTTTAATGTGCGCATCTTGCAAACGGGACCTCCAAGATTTTTTAGCTCTTCTCCGAGAAGGCTAGTTGTTCGATCATACCTACCATAAGATCAGGGGTGTGGCTGAAAGATAGAAGTAAGAAGGAGCCAAGGAGTAGCAGTAGAAATCCTGCAGGAAGCGTCAGGAGCCCAGACGAGGGGGCAAAAGAGGTGAGGGGGGTCGGAGCAGAAAGTGGAGACGAAAGCAGACGACACAACATTGTCAGAAAGTAGAAAAGAAGGTGAAAGGAGGAAATTTCAGAGAAGAAAATTGTCTGTCGTTGTCCGGATTAAACACAGGACCTGTTGAATGAGGGGCAAAGAACATAGCCATTCGACCACGAGAGCCCCCTAGCGTCGTACATCGTGTTTTAGACTACAACATTATCTCAAATACGATGAAAAATTTGTATTTTCATGATGACCATGATGACAACTTTTATTTCAGGGACGCAGTTGTAGGTACTGTAGGGAGGAAATTTTTCTATTAGTAATAGGTAAAGTGGAGCTACCACTGTGCTTAGGTACTTAGAAAAAGAAATATGCTGTTGATGTCAATTCAAAACATTGACAAATAGTCCACCAAGATAAGGAAACAAGTTTGAGAGCTTTAAGATTGGAAAGTATTTCATAATATATATCCCACTGACATACTACTCTTCAAAACAAAATTAAAGGAATCTCAAAATTACGAACACTGTAATGAACCTGATTTGATCAAACCTTTTTT
Source organism: Aplysia californica (assembly GCF_000002075.1). NCBI lineage: Eukaryota > Metazoa > Mollusca > Gastropoda > Aplysiida > Aplysiidae > Aplysia > Aplysia californica. The sequence continues at coordinate 57,928 of NW_004798368.1, forward strand.
TACAACTGTAAGAAAGTCCAGCCACTTTGTGGACCGAAATTGAAAAAGATTTACGGTCCACTTAGGTACATCAATTGTAATTACTAAGAAAAATGGTTTTACTTGGGAGAGTGAAAGGAATCGACATAGATAACCGGGAATGGGGAATAATGAATGCAGCTGTTGGTATCGGAAAATTAATAGTGCCTAAATATAAGTATGGGAAAGAAAGAAATATCTTAGAAATGTATGAGAGTGAAAGTAATCTTAGGCAATGTTGGACCAAGAGCTAAAGGTAAAGCTTCCAGTATCCATCTCATGCTACTTTAGGTTCGTCCGCGCATGAGAGCGAGCTGAAGTGGATGACTGTTAGTTATATAAAGCTGTGTGTGTGTGTGTGTGTGTGTTTGTGTGTGTGTGTGTGTTTGTTTGTGTGTGTGTGTGTGTGTGTGTGTGTGTGTGTGTGTGTGTGTGTGTGTGTGTGTTTATGTGTGTGTGTGTGTGTGTGTGTGTATGTGTTTCTGTTTATGTCATATAATTATTTATCATTTTTTAAACATCACTTTGCCTTCATTATATATAATATATGTAAAGAGATATTCTTAGTCAGACTTAATGGTGCCATTTGTGGTCGCGGGTCAACGAACGGGGTAAAATAGGGAGGTGATTATTGATTTAAAAAATTACTGTGCACTTAATACTAACTGGTATGTCTTTCACTTTTTCATAAATTGTGACCTATAAATGTACTAGCTCTTTAGAGGCTTTTAATGCCCATGGTATCTTAGTTGTCGCTGGACGCACTTTTGCTTCTGGTCCTTCAATACTGTTTGTATTGCTTTTTGTGTGTATGTATATTTATATATCTTTGGTGAATGTGCTGGTACCATTTTAAGAAGAGGCGACCCTGTAATTAAGTGGTCGACTTAGCATGGGTTTTCAGGCTTTTTACAGGCTCCGACGATCGTAGAAGTACCTGGGGATCGATGATAAATGCCGATAGCGATAACTTGTAAGCACACAAGTTAGCCTAGACGTGTTAATCTTTTGTCACGGAAGCAAATGCATTGACAATGAAAAATATTACGAAGCTTATTGGTCACACTCTATTTATCGTTTTGAAAATATGAAAGCATAAACGTAGGGCAACAAACACATTTATAATGTCATCACTTAGAAGCGGCCCCTGTGATTTTTCGGCATGCTTTTATTACATGTTAGGGATGAAGATGGCGACTTATTTCCGAATGTCTGGTCACTCTATGGCAGGAGTTGGGAATGAGGGTTGTACCCTGCTCCCTGAGAGAGCCTGGGGGATCTAGAGTAAGCTCTAAACAAAAAGTTAAAATACACTTAACACTATAATTAATATGCACATCATTTCCACCATTACAGCATCATCATCGTTATCATCATCATCATCATCATCATCATCACCATCATCATCATCATTATCATCATCATCATCATCATCATCATCATCATCATCATCATCATCATCATCATCACTGACTGAAGAATTCACCTTTGTTTGCTGTGTTTTTCTTGGAACATAACAGTTTGTACCATGTCAATATATTTTTACGTAACCTACAAATATCAGAACCAGATTCAGGACACGGGCCAATAAATAAATAAATAAATAAATAAATAAATAAATAAATAAATAAATAAATAACAACTAGAACGAGCATCAAAAAGTGTTCCTATCTCCCTGCCAGCGAACTACTTTAGAACTATGGGCAAAGCCAGGCGCAACCCCAGACTCGTTGAGGTCAATACCTTGATCACACAGTTTTCGGTGATAATTCTTAAAGAAGATCAATCAAAAATGGAAGAGGTGACCCACATGTTGGGAACATTTTTTGTCTTAGGTATACGCCTGATCGGAACAGCTCCTACAAGTTGACGTTTGATAAGATAAGGGTTTGAAGGATCATCCTCGAGAGAGGGAGTATGCTGAGACGGCTACTGAAAAACCTGGAACTCATAACACAGAGGCCTTGAGGATCACAGACTTTACATTCAAACACCTCAAGGGACAAAACGTTGATATCCCTAAAGACTATCATCTTTTCTACGATAACACATACATGTGAATTTGTAAAATTATTTCAACTGCATCTGAGAGAGAAAGGAGGAGGAGGATGAGGAGGAGGAGAGAGAGAGAGAGAGAGAGAGAGAGAGAGAGAGAGAGAGAGAGAGAGAGAGAGAAAGAGAGAGAGAGAGAGAGACAGAGAGAGACAGAGAGAGAGAGAGACAGAGAGAGACAGAGAGAGATGTATTTCGGAATCATAGAGGGAGACATATTGAATCCCTGAAGAGGGAGAGGGGGTAAGAGACACTGAAAGTGAGAGAGAAAGGGAGGGAGAGAGTGAGAGAGCAAGGCAAGGATGAGAGTGTGAGACAGTGAGAGAGAGTTTTTCTGAATGAAAAAAGACAAGAGACAGAGAGGAAATGAATGTGTGTGTAACTCCCTGTGCCCGTCTGCGTTTAGTATCGGCTTCCTCGGACGAAGATATACACATGTTTTTTATTGT
>NW_004798368.1:60546-62465 GCF_000002075.1 Aplysia californica
GGGAGAAGTCAAGTCTTTGCCTCCTTCTCAGTTTCTCCTCCTCCCGTTTCTCCTCCTCCTCCTCCTCAGATCTCTGCTCCTCCTCCTCCTCCTCAGATCTCTGCTCCTCCTCCTCCTCTTCCTCCTCCTCTTCCTCCTCCTCCTCAGATCTTTGCTCTTTCTCCCGCTAGTCCTCTTTCTCCCGCTAGTCCTCTTTCTCCCTTCCTCTTTCTGGAGTGTAGATGAACACGTGTGTGTGTGTGTGTGTGTGTGTGTGTGTGTGTGTGTGTGTGTGTGTGTGTGTTTCTGTTTATGTCATATAATTATTTATCATTTTTTTTAACATCACTTTGCCTTCATTATATATAATATATGTAAAGAGATATTCTTAGTCAGACTTAATGGTGCCATTTGTGGTCGTGGGTTAACAAACGGGGCAAAATAGGGAGGTGATGTTTGACATAAATAGTGTGCCCGTAATACTAACTGATCTGTTTTTCCCTTTTCATAAATTGTGACCTATAAATGTACTAGCTCTTTAGAGGCTTTTAATGCCCATGGTATCTGAGTTGTCGCTGGACGCACTTTTGCTTCTGGTCCTCCAATACTGTTTGTATTGCTTTTTATGTGTATGTATATTTATATATCTTTGGTGAATGTGCTGGTACCATTTTAAGAAGAGGCGACCCTGTAATTAAGTGGTCGACTTAGCATGGGTTTTTCAGGCTTTTTACAGGCTCCGACGATCATAGAAGTACCTGGGGATCGATGATAAATGCCGACAGCGATAACTTGTAAGCACGCAGGTTAGCATAGACGTGTTAATCTTTTGTCACGGAAGCAAATGCATTGACAATGAAAAATATTGCGAAGCTTATTGGTCACACTCTATTTATCGTTTTGGAAATATGATAGCATAGACGTAGGGCAACAAACACATTAACGATGTCATCACTTAGAAGCGGCCCCACTGATTTTTCGGCATGCTTTTATTAAATGTTAAGGATGAAGATGGCGACTTGTTTCCGGTTGTCTGGTCACTCTATGGCAGGAGTTGGGAATGAGGGTTGTACCCTGCTCCCTGAGAGAGCCTGGGGGATCTAGAGTGAACGTTAAACAAAACGATAAAATACACTTAACACTATTGTTAGTATGCACGTCATTTCCACCATTACAGCATCATCATCGTTATCATCATCATCACCATCATCACCATCATCATCATCATCATCATCATCATCATCATCATCATCATCATCATCATCACTGACTGAAGAATTCACCTTTGTTTGCTGTGTTTTTCTTGGAACATAACAGTTTGTACCATGTCAATATATTTTTACGTAACCTACAAATATCAGAAACAGATTCAGGACACGGGCCAATAAATAAATAAATAAATAAATAAATAAATAAATAAATAAATAAATAAATAAATAAATAAATAAATAAATAAATAACAACTAGAACGAGCATCAAAAAGTGTTCCTATCTCCCTGCCAGCGAACTACTTTAGAACTATGGGCAAAGCCAGGCGCAACCCCAGACTCGTTGAGGTCAATACCTTGATCACACAGTTTTCGGTGATAATTCTTAAAGAAGATCAATCAAAAATGGAAGAGGTGACCCACATGTTGGGCACATTTTTTGTCTTAGGTATACGCATGATCGGAACAGCTCCTACAAGTTGACGTTTGATAAGATAAGGGTTTGAAGGATCATCCTCAAGAAAGAGAGTATGCTGAGACGGTTACTGTAAAACCTGGAACTCATAACACAGAGGCCTTGACGATCACAGACTTTACATTCAAACACCTCAAGGTACAAAAAGTTGATATCCCTAAAGACTATCATCTTTTCTACGATAACACATACATGTGAATTTTTAAAATGATTTCAACGGCATCTGAGAGAGAAAGGGGGAGGAGGAGGAGGAGGAG
>NW_004798368.1:63671-83365 GCF_000002075.1 Aplysia californica
GTCGTGAAACACAATACCATTGTGCCAACGTCTGGACAATAAACATAGTACAATCATCTTATCTTATTTTGAAAGGATTTAGATTCCTTCGTTCATTTTTAAGTAGATAATTTTCCTCTCCTCTACAGCTGAAAAGTTATTTTTCCTCCTTGTTCCAAAATGTTTTCATAAACACTGCTCGATATTTCGAACTCATTTTCAGATACACAAATATATTGGCGCTGGAGTTGACACAGTCTGTTAGAAATGACATAGACCAAAGGGCATTATAGAGATTTAAAGTGACACCATCAAAACGGAAACTTGGGTCAATCACCATATACAAATATAGGAGTGTCGGAGGTACGGTGCAGACGATGAAAATGACAGCGATTAAGGTCACCATCTTAACAACTTTTTGATCTTTGACCCCAACTCTTTCCGCTGCACGATTAGACTTAGCTGCAGTGGCCTGCCGCCATTTTGTTTTACTGTTGAGTTTGACGATAAGAACGATGGTACAGCAGAGGACGAAGAGGAAAGAGAACGTCGTAGTAGATACGCCTTGAATGAGAATCGAAATGGCTTCTAACTTTTCTCTCTCGGCCGTAAACGTGGATTTTAGTATAGTGGCATTCCTGGTGAAATCAAAAACTCACTCAAAACTTTGGCTAAGCCAGAAAGGCATGCCCAAAATGTTTACCATAAGGTAGATGGAGATAATGATTGCCTTTGTCCTACCAGGTGTAATGATCGTCTTCACCTTCAGAGGGACAACGATACACAGACATCGTTCAAAGGTGATGAAGGCGGTGATAAAAGTGGCGATTTTGACAAACATGATATGTGGCGAGGCCCCCGTGAGGTACAAGATATCCCTAGGGTCAAAGGGCAACTCAGAAAAGTAGAAGGGCGGATTCATACAGATGCTTATCCATAGCATGGTCAGCAGGGAGCCCAGGTCAGCCACAGCGAGCCCTGAAATGATAAACAGTTTACGGAATGAAAAAAATGCTACAGGTTATAGTTAGGTAAAAACACAAAACAAATCGAAACAAAACTGTTTAGTATTCTCTCGTGTTGGCTACCTGGTAGAGAACGGTATTGTCGAGCATTGATTTAGATTACCAAGACCAACAATTTTGAATTGCTTTTTCAATTGCAGTTTCTAATTCTGTGATATCGGTTGCATGTGCTTGAGCAATACTTTGTTGAAATTCAAATTGTAAAATATAGAAAAAGCAAGAGGATATACGCAGTAAGGGACAATTTCAAAACAGGGCATAATGTTTCCCTCTCCCTTGAATAAATAGAAAATGATTTCTGAGCTCAGAACAGGAAAGCAGCTTAACGACAGTATGTAAATATGCTGTGTGCTATATTTTATCTTAAGTCTATGTTTTCCAAAGACTAACATGGGTTATGTTCTATTTAAAGACTGTTGTAAAGACACAATAGCTGTAAGTAACTGTAGACGTAATAATTATCATCTCACCCATGAGGCTGATGTTCATGCTGTCCTGAAAGCCTTGCTTGGCAAACACCACAATGTTGATGATGTTGGAGGCCACGCCGAACAGACTGAGGAGTACACAGATGACCACCACGTTGACCACTTGGATAATGTACCACTGCTCGTCGCTTACGATTTGTGTATATTGTACCCCAGGTGATGGCGTGGTTATTGGCAAGTTCACGCTCTCGTTGAGAGAGTATATTGAGTTGTTTCCCCACATCTGTGACATCGACATTCTGGGTGGGAGAGACGTGTGGGACATCGACACCACAGTTACTTTAGCGCTAGGCTCCTCACCTATTTCAGGCACAGACCTTGATTTATACACTCAGTACAAAGGAAACCAGGACTTCATCAAAGACAAAAAATGACCATTTAACAACCTTCTTTCTTTGTGTACCTGCATTGCAATCTAAAATTATGACAGCTGTTTTTTTAAATTAAAGATGAAGATTACATAATTAAAATTGAGTAACAAGAATGTATTAATAATTGTTATAATAGTATCCCTGTTACCTAGTTTTTAATTTTATTTAATTGGTAAGACTGGACCAGTTGGATTTGTTTAATTATGCTGAACAAGAGTGGTGAAAGTTTTTTTTATAACCATTATGTGAGGATACATTCGACACAGAATAACAAAGATCTAAATGTCACTGTCATAATAGTGACATCAATTAAAAGGGGTATATGCCCTCGTTTGTCAGATTCAAAATACAAATGTTTATTTTTTTTCTGGCTTCTTCCCCGTGTGCTCATTATCACAACCGATTTTATCTTGAGCAGCTTATCATGAGGTGACAGTTTGCATCCTACAGAAGGGTGAGCTAAGTAGTTTGTCAATAAATTATCATGTCAACCCGAGGGGTCATGACAAACCCAGGGCACGTTCATTTATCGACTTGACTTCACGTCATCATTATCATTATTTATTTGCCTTTATAGCTTTGGAGGAAAAGAAATCAAATGAGGTAATGCTTAAGGAAGCCCGCGTGAGATGCTCACTGATGAAAACAATCAGGAAAATACACATGCAGTTTTTGGGACACCCGAATAGACATACAGATCTTGAACATCTAGCTCTCACTGGCAAAACTGAAGGCCCAGAGCAACCTACTTGGAGAACCTAGACAGATAATTAACGGGTAAAGGTCAGGGTAATGTAGCTTTTGTAGGAGCACCCGAGCAAAGAAATGAGTGGAGAACCATGATCGCCGATGTCTGAAGCAGATATTCCTCTTGATAGTGATGATGTGCCTTGAATTAAACAATCCCATAGATGCACTCTCGTGCACTTAATCTTAAGGGCGTTGTCTTGCTTTGTTGGACATTTGGGAGGCACCGTGGTGGAATCAGGCTCTCGTCAATTTTGAAGCATGTAGAGTTATTGGTATTATCTTGAAACTTGTTCATTTGTCTTTATTTGTATGAAAAAATATCCATTTATTTTGAATACAAGTCGAGATACTTGCAAATAAAGGATGTGGGGGTCACCTGTTTTCAGAGGTAGGATTAGTGAGAAAATTACCGCCAAAGTTTAGTTATTTCCTTAGATTAAGAGTCCGTGGTAACTGAAAATTTACATTTTTTGGTGAATTTAATCAACGTTTTTCAGAAAATCCACACAGAAATGAGTTCTTTAATGGGCATAAAAGGTGTTCAGCCAAAAAATGAAAATTTGATAAAAATTCACAAACCTGCTGAAAAATGAAAGTTTCTTCACTTTGATTATTTTCACGAGAGCCTGATTTCACCACGATGCCTCACATTTCTGCGGTTTTACTTCACTTTGCTTTTCCGATCTAGAGGCCATCTGGGTTCTAGCCCTTCGGCCTGTCAATATGGCAAAGAATTTACAGGTTTTTATCAGCTGTGATTAGTTGCTCTATAAAGTATTTCCGATATCTGGGGAGGCAGGTAGGTAGGTGCTACGCAGGTCGTTAATAAGTGCTGGGCAGGTAAAGAGATGGTGTGACACTGTTTCATCCTGTCAGTCACACAACGGGCAGTCATGTGGGGTATGCTTGTGGATCCTATTTATATAGGAATTCAGTGGGCTGTGTTGTGCTCGCAGACGAAAGATAGTGACTTGTTCTAGTCTAGTCCGGGAATTTAGTGCATCTGTTAAGTTTGGAGCAGTGATGTGTACTAATACAGTTCTTCCAGTTTTGCCCATTGCCCATCCATTCAGCCACTGTTCCCTTGTGTTGCATTTGGTGTTTTTTTGTGATACTGGGTTTTGAGGAGGTTGGGTTTATGATACTCCTTTCTTGGCATGGGTGTCTGCATATGTTTTCCAGAGCTTGGAGGACTGTTTTTATGTCTGTGAAGATAACAGTGTCCTTGATTTTTTTCTGGATTTACAATGAAAATGTTTGTCCGGTGGAAGATTACTGTTTCAATGACGATGGCCTCAGCCTCATAATTTGTACAACAAGTACCATAGGCATCAAATAGTTCTTCGCACTTCCAACGTCTTGTCTTAATAGTTCTCTTGAAGGCTGACCCATCAGTGTAAATATGGATTGAATCACTAGGGTAGGAGTCAATTGTTTTGAGAGCTGTGGTCTTCAGTTCTACTGGGTCACATTCCTTTTCCACTACTTGTCTCCTTTATGAGGGAAGTTTTGAAGTTGGCTTTCTTGATGTTAGTGTTTGGGGGGAGTTCTGGTCTTAAGGGTTTCTGCATTTCTCTGTTACATATAAGGCGGTGTTTTCTAATACTTCGATGGCTGTGTCGATCTTCCATGGATTCGCCTCTTTTGTCGTCTTTGTTCAATGATCTTTCTGTTTGTGTAATTTTTGTCTAGTCTCTTGTAACGCTCCCTCATCCTCAAACTGCTGCCTCTCTCCGCAGGTCCAAAGGTTCCAGGTTTGTGTGGACTTCAAAGCTCTCAAAGTTCCTGAGATAAATCGTACAGCTTGATTCTGAATTTTGTCAACAGACCTCTGAGTTGATTTGCTGTAGATTGTCTGTATGGTTACTTTATATTCCATGGCGGGGCGTACATAGGAAACACATAGCTGTCTGAGTGCATCCTTGTCCGCTCCCCATGAAGTGCTAGCCAGCCGTCAGAGAAGGTTAAGTCCCTTGTTGGCCTTAGTCTTCAGGTTTCAGATATGTTTTTTTTGCATGAAAACTGCCTGTCCAGCTCGATCCCGAGGTAGGTTGGTTCCTGCAAGTGAGATGGTGAGATTTTGCTTAGCGACCGTGTGACTTTTTGTAAAGACGATGTAGATCGTCATGGCGTCGGTGGCTAGGCTCTCGGACTCGCAACCGTAAGGTCGAGGGATCGAATCCCGTCAGGGGCCCGACGTTGTGTCCTTGGGAAAGGCACTTTACACGAATTTTCCCCACTTCACTCAGGTGGGAATGGGTACCCGGCTATAGACAGCGAAAGATCTTGTCAGTTTGTTAGTGTTTGAGCGCTTAATCGGCTGCTTGCACTGTATGCTTCCCGGGAAGCTGAGAATGTTTCGGAGTGTTCTATGGTCTGCTGGGGTAATAATATAGTGTAAAGCGCATAGAGCTTGCTTTAGAGTGGGGACATGCGCTATAGAAATGCTATTTATTAGTATGTATTATTATTATTACAATCTGCTTTTATTTTCCACTTGCAGCAGTAGTTGATAAATCTATCTAAGTACACATCAAGGGATTTTCTAGAATACAGCTAACTGGTGTTTACAAAAATATTGATCTGTTAAGACAAAATGATACAAGTCCAAGTACAAAAGGTGGAGATGTTCAATGGTTTAGGAAATATTTGACAATAAGTTGCGCCACGAAGGTTTTTTGGTTGTTTTATTTTTTGGTAAGTGTTTTACGGCGCTCACAACTGGATACGGTCATACGAGCGCGCAGGACACATTAAAAATTATCGGATCGTAGGAAATTTACAATTTTGTCCTGGTTGCCGCCGAAGCCTACACTAATCGATTTTAGACCATCAAGAGATCTTTTACTTGTACAACTTGCATACGGGCCTCTGAGATTTTTCGTCCTTGTCTGAGAAGGCTAGGTGTAGATCTTTCCTACCAGAATATTAGGCTGAAAGACAACAGTAAGGAGGTACCAAGGAGTAGCAGCAGAAAGGCTGCAGAAAGAGGCAGGAGCCCAGAGGAGCTGGCAAAGGAGGTGAGGGGGTGTTGGTATAAAGTGGAGACGAAAGAAGAGGGCAAAACATTGCTAGAGAACAGGAAAGGAGGTGAAAGGAGACAATTTTAGAGGTGAAAACATTTCCGTCATTACCCAGATTCGAACCCGGGGTCTTTGAATGAGAGGAGAACACCTTAACCTTTAGGCCACGAGAGTTCCAAGAGAAGACTAGAAGGTGAATGTAGTCTGTGGAGTAGTTTCTGCAAATTTTGATTACAACTAATATATATATATATATATATATTTCACGCTGTAGATATCTTCTTGATAGCATGTTAGATACCATGTCATATGTGGCGTCGGTGGCCTAGTGGTTAGGCTCTCGGACTCGCAACCGTAAGGTCGTGGGTTCGAATCTCGTCAAGGGCCCGACGTTGTGTCCTTGGGAAAGGCACTTTACACGAATTTTCCTCACTTCACCCAGGTGGGAATGGGTACCCAGCTATAGACAGCGAAAGATCTTGTCAGTTTGTTAGTGTTTGAGCGCTTAATCGGCTGCTTGCACTGTATGCTTCCCGGGAAGCTGAGAATGTTTCGGAGTGTTCTATGGTCTGCTGGGGTAATAATATAGTGTAAAGCGCATAGAGCCTGCTGCTGAGCGGGGATATGCGCTATACAAATGCTATCTATTATTATTATTATTATTATTATTTGTAATATTATTCTAAGGATTTATTTTACCGGACGTTCAATATTTAAAACAACTCCCTGAGTGTGGTATAAAAATGCAGTTTCTTGTTCTTTCACCTCTTGAGTAAATGTCTGCGTTTATCAGAATCAAAATACAACGCTTTGTTTCGTCTGGTTTCTTCCCCGTGTGCTCATTTCCACAACTGATTTTTTTTTTCTTATGCAGCTAAATGCTATCATAGGTCGACCTTTCGGAAAGTGCAGACAGGTACGCCAAGTATTTTTCAATAAATTGTCACAGTGGCAATGAGTAACACAGCGCATGTTTGATCATCGATTTGTCCTCACGTCGTCATCATAATTATTTGCTTAAAATTTTCCACTCGTGTGAACACTCTCATACGGGTTAAATCTTTGGGGATTTGTCTGGCTTTGTTAGACTGTTTTGAGTTTTAAAAATATGTTTTGAATAATAATAAATAAATAGCATTTGTATAGCGCATATCCCCGCTCAACAGCAGACTCTATGCGCTTTACACTATATTATTACCCCAGCAGACCATAGAACACCCCAAAACATTCTCAGCTTTCCGGGAAGCATACAGTGCAAGCAGCTGATTAAGCGCTCAAACACTAACAAACTGACAAGATCTTTCGCTGTCTATAGCCGGGTACCCATTCCCACCTGGGTGACGTGAGGAAAATTCGTGTAAAGTGCCTTTCCCAAGGACACAACGTCGGGGGTCCCTGACGGGATTCGAACCCACGACCTTACGGTTGCGAGTCCCAGAGCCTAACCACAAGGCCACCAACGATTTAATAATAAAAATAAACTGTATGATTTTTACAATATTATACATTAGTCTAGCAAACTTGACATCATTCTAAAACAATATTAAATTCCTGGGAAGCACACACTGTAAGCAACTCATTAACAGGCGCTAGAATACTAACGTACTGACAAGAAATTTATTTCGCTGTCTACGGCCGAGTGTCCATTCCCACCTGGGTGCAGTTAAGGAAATTCGTATAAAGTGCCTTTCCCAAGGACACAATGTCGGGTCTGTGCCTCCAATCCCAAAATCACAGACGCCACGATTACGAGTCTAGCAATGTAACTGCTAGATTGCCGGGGCCATCGACATTATATTATTTTGTTTGTTTTTGTAAAGTGTTTTACGGCGCTCGCAACTGCATAAGGTCATATGAGCGCGCGGGACACACCTAATATTTTCATTTGGTAGGAAATTTTGAATTTTGCCCGGGTGGCGGCCGAAGCCTATTCTTATCGATTTTAGACCACCTAGGGATCTTTAACGTGCGCAATTTGCACACGGGCAGTCCGAGATTTTTCACCCATGTCCGAGAAGGCTAGGTGTAGATCTTACCTACCAGAAGATCATGCTTTACAATTTGTTTTTTGGTAAATATTTTCCTCCACACTGCGTTTCAGATAATATGTGCAAAACATTAATTTAGCAGCCAAAAGGAATTTGGCTGATATTCTTTTTTTGATAAAACCATGAATATAAAAGTTTTGCTCTGTATAGCTCGGAAAAAAACCAATCCAAATTTTGTCATGTCACCATTTTTTGTAGCGTAACACACTAGTTGGCATTAGACCTACCACTAAAAGTCTCAAAGCTCGCGCCATAATATTTCAAGCTACAGTAGTCTAACAGGCCAACAGAAGTTTATAGATATTGTCTTTCTCTAGTTTCCTTGGTCTGCTGAGATCATGGATAAGATTAGTAAAGAGAGGGGAGCTTTTAGTATTGAACATTACCTCGCCACCAACTCACCATCCCTGACATTTCGTAAGTTTCTCAAAAGGTACGCAAGTAATGTTTAAGTGCCCTTAAGGTTGTATAAGGCTTTAACACGATGGATGGGAGAACACATTTTCAAGTTTCTTTTGCACGCCACTATTATATGTGGAGACGGAGATAAAACTAGTGTATGTAATATAAAGGAGGTAACTCTATTTCCCTAAGCGGATTCAGGAAATCGACGCGTTGTTGCCCTTGCATATACCACGTTGGCATAATTTATTGGCACAATTTATTGTGTAACGGTAAAATAACAAAAATATTTAAAAATTTGCACTCGTTCTGATATTATGATCTTTGATCTTTATTGTAAATACGCTTTTTAAATGATAAGGTCGGATCGGCTGTAACAGGAACACATCTACATACTGTGTGATAAAAGCAGCTTCAAACAAACCAATAAATTCCACAAGTTTAAAACTGGCTTTTTCAAGCCACCGTGATGACAATGTTCAAATTGATCCTGGCTGATGAGGGTCGGGTGTCTTGCATGGGAAGACGAGGAATCTTCCAATATCCCTGTACAGTCTTTGCAGACTACATCGTAAAGTGTCTTCAAAGTGTATCCACTTACGTCAATAATTTCATTTTTAAGTACATTGCATCTGTAATGTATGGCAAAGTTTAACAAAATAAACAATGTATCTGTGTTTTTTAATCAAGGTCTACCGAAATTGCAACTATTGTTTGACTGAAATTCTTACTCGTTAGATTTTGATTTATCAAAAAGCTATCCACTACATCCCTGCAACTACTGGAAGGCGACGCGATCATAATTTTGTCGGTCATTATATGTCTCTTCAAACGAAAATGTATCTGTTTTGGGGAGGTCTGGATTGTCAAGATATGTCCACCTTTTCCTCTGGTGACTGAGAACAGATGTTCAAGTTCATCTTGATATCACTGTAAGTAATACTCCATTGGAACTCACGATATCTGCCACAAGACCTTGCTTGCAACACAGTGATGTTGTGGATCCACCCACTGACTCATATTAATGCTTTTGTAACTTTCTTTTTGTCTTCTGGACCAAATTTCAAGAATTATCTTTCATTACTTTCAACCACACAAGTGTCTGGTCTGCTGCAAAAAATTCATGGTGCTGTGAAGGAGTTGTGAAGACTTGGTTACGATATTCGACAGAGAATGACACAAGTGACCAAATGAAAACGTTGAAAAGATCACCAAAGTCATTGCAGAAAGCAGATATAGCAATATCTGACAAAGGATTAATTCAGAGATACATGATATAGTGCCCCAATTTAATTGCTTTTGATACACTGCCACTAAAGCCCGTGCACAGCAAAACAAACCCTTTGTCGTCCAAAACTTGACACACGCCCCTTTGCTTAATCATGGTATTTATAATCATTGCTGTGGGCTATGTTTCGTGGGTGCACATTTGAGATGTGCCGTGTTATCTTACTACTAATGGAGCTAAGGCCAAATTTTGCGAACAGTATATTCTCAGAAACTACCAAATTAAAAAATATGAAACTTTGCCAGTACTCATAACTTGAAACGTAGTGTTGCACTATTTTATTTTCGTTAAGATCAAATGTGTAAGAAGAAAGCCCATTTTAAGTTCAATTCAGTCCTTTTGTAGCGATCGCCATCATTTGTATTGTCATTTCTTTCTTCATTATCAAGAGACTTTTTCGCTTTCAGAAAATATCTATTTTTCTTTTAAATATTTATTACAAAAAGACTTATTTTTTCTGTAGTTTAAAAAATGTTGTTTTCCTCCTTGTTCTAAAATCTTTTCATAAACACTGCTCGATATTTCGAACTCATTTTCAGATACACAAATATGTTCACACTGGAGTTGATCGTTTCTGTTAGAAATGATGTAGTCCAAATGACAAGATAGAGATTTCGATAGACACCACCTACACGGAAATCAATGTCAATCACCATATAGAAAAACAGAAGTGTGGGAGGTACGGAACAGACGATGAAAATGACAGCGATGAAGGTCACCATTTTCACCACCTTTTGATCTTTGACCCCAACTCCTCCCGCTGCACGATCAGACTTGGCTGCAGTGGCCTGTCGCCACTTTGTTTTACTGTTGAGTTTAACGATGAGAACGATGGTACAGCTGATGACGAAGACGAAGGAAAACGTAGTAAAAACGCCTTGGATGAGAAATGTAATGACTTCTAACAGTTCTCTCTCGGCCGTGGGTTTTAGCACAGTTACATTCCTGTTGAAATCGAAAACCCACTCAAGTCTGTTTCCAAGGTAGTAGGGGATCATCGAAACAGACATGCCAACGTAGATGGAGATAATAATTGTCTTCGTCCTTCCTGGTGTTATGATTGTCTTCACCTTCAGAGGGACAGCAATACACAGACATCGCTTAAAGGTGATGAAGGCGGTGATAAAAGTGGCAATTTTGACAAAGAGAACATGGGGTATGCCCCCCGTAGAGACAATGATATCCATGGGGTCAAAGGGCAACTCAGAGTTGTAGAAGAGTGGGTTCAGGCAGAGGCTTAGCCATATCATGATCAGCAGGGAGCACAGGTCAGACACAGCGAGCCCTGAAATTATAAACATTTTACGACTTGGAGAAATGAAATATATAATCATGAGCCCCCCCCCCCCCCCCCCCCCCACCCCCACCCAGTGCAGGTTGGGTGATACGACTGTGAAAAGCCTCTGACATGAAAAGTATTAAACCAAGCTAAAGAGAAATTTCATTTTATTTTTTATTCACTCAGATGTTCTCCGAAAAGCTACATTTTCCTGATCTTTCCCCATCATCAATCAATTTTCTTACTTACTTGTCGAGGACATCAACGTTATTGCCCACCGGACAGGTCCATAAGTGCTCAGTCCCTCTCAGCACTAAAACTTGCAGGTATCCATACTAATTGTTCCAGAGGCTGTTTGATTATGGCGACGTCTTTCCTTTCCAATAATCGTTCCCTTCTTCCTTCTCCTCCCTCCCGCTCTCTCTCTCTCTCTCTCTCTCTCTCTCTCTCTCTCTCTCTCTCTCTCTCTCTCTCTCTCTCTCTCTCTCTCTCTGCCAATTTCCCGCATCCTGATGATTGCGTGGTGTTCTGCTGTCCCCCTGTCTTCCTCATCCCGCAACTTTTCCTCCAGGGTCTTCAACACTTCTCCTTTGTCGAATTCATCTCACCATCAACCACAGCACTATCTGCCAACCTATCAGCCTCCTCATTGGCCTTTACTTCAGAGTGCCCAGGACAGAATATTCATGTGATGGCTTTAAGTAATGTGTGTTGTATTGGGTTTATCCATTCACTCTGAAGCAGTCCTTTCTAAAAAACCCTTCGCAGAATACTCTGGGAGTCTGTGACAATATTGCGATGAGTAGTTCTTGGTTTTGCATGTTGAAGCCAGCTAAGTGCTCTTGTTACGGCCTCAATCTTCATTTTCATGCTTGAAGTTGTTCTTTCTATGACCTCTGACATGCTATGAATCTGTTGGTTCACACTATACACCTCAACACCCCAGCCACGCCTCTTACCCCTCCTGACCGATCCATCTGTATAGACCACTGGGTCCTCTGGCTTAGAGTGCTCCTCAATTAACTGTCGTATGTCATTGTCGTTAACGACAGCAGCACATTCCCGTCTTTCATGATCCATAGTGATGTGAATGTTAGCGAGGCTTCTGCAAGCGGAGCTCAGTTCAAAGCATTCCTTGCCACTGCATATCTCATCAATGCCACAAACTTTCCTCAAGGAGTCTTCAGCTCCTGCCATCCATGAGCTACCCCGTTTGATCCTATTTCCTTTAATGCTGCTTAGTTTGTCATCCAAAGGGTGCTTCGGGTGTCCCAAAACATTCAAGTACAGCTTCGCCACAGCCACCTTATGCCTCATTCTGAAGCTGGTCCGATCTAGGATGTATCTCATACAGACAACATGAGTGTCCTTTGTACAACCCAAGACTGCCCTCGTAGCTGCATTCTGTACTCTCTCCAACCTGTCTATCTGAGCCTTGGACAAGGAGAGGATGCCCAGACCTTAGTCTATGACTGACAGAACAACAAGCTGCATTAGGACGTAAAGAACTCTATGTTGAATTCCCGCTGAAGCCAAGGTCTTCACTTCATTAATGCCCTTCTATGCCCTGACGGCAACATTTGTCAGTATGTTTTCGGAAAGAAATTGTCTTGTCCAGAGTGATTCCCAGGTACTTCAACTCATGCTGTCTCTCTATGACAAAGTGGCCAAACACAATTGGAGGCGTAGGATCTTTCACAACACGGTTGTTGAGTGAGCACCAGATGACCTGTGCTTTGTCGTATTGATGACTACATTGTATTCCTCACACCAATCTGCGACCTTGCTCAGCCTGTCCTGTAGCATCCGTCCAACCGCTAGCCTATCACACCTTTTCCGTAGACCATCACATCATCTGCAAAGGTTAGGATTCTTCCTGTTCAACTTACACCGATCCTGGCCATTTTGGATGTATATGTGTTGAACAGAACCGGTGATAAGGCTGATCTTTGTGGCAGTCCTGAGGCAATCACAACTGGGTCTGACATCTATCACCCACTTCTCAGAACTACCTTCCTCTCAAACAGAGCCTCGGAGATCCATTGTATCAACCAGGGGTCAGCATCCATTTCCATCAGGAGATCCATGAGCTTGCAGTAATCAACTCAGTTGTAAGCATCCTCTAGGTCTATAGCAGCCATCACTGTCTCCTCCTTTCTCTGGAAACCTTCAAATACACCAGTCTGTTTAAGTTCTCTAAGTAGGTTTCTCTGGGTCTACCCCTGCCTCGTTTACCTTCAAGTTTGCCTATGAGTTTGATGTTCAAGGCCTTTATGTCTCTACAAGTATCCCAGAAACTGCATTTGTCCTTTCTGATCATTTTTTTAAAGTCACCGAGCAGCCCATGTGGGCATCTTGAAGCACTACCTCATCTGATTTCTTTTTCTTCGACGGAATTCTCCGCAGTCGCCTAAGAAACAATATTATTATTTCTGTCGCGTTTATTTTCACTGTTTTTAGTTATCACCCATCATTCACAACCATATTATTAGTAGGGCAGAGCATACATAGCGTTCCTGTATTTTCATTTTGTATTCATTGAGATTTTGTTTAAGTTCCAGAATTGGGCATATTTTATTGAAACTATCTTTAGTTTTAGCTATGCTTCGTTTTATTTCTGTGGAATTTTGGTATCATATGTAATTGTATTATATCCTAGATATTTAAATTGTTGAACATTTTTATCTTTCTGCTTTTGCTTATGCGCTTGCAAGTAGGATTTACTGGATTTTTTAAAAATGTTACCACGTATTCTGTTTTTTTCCCATTCCACACTAACCCTTTATGTTTACTTTTCGTTACAACAGTATCTAGAACAGATTTAAAGGCCTGTTTCTAAATCTGCTATTAAAACTCTACCAAAGGCATATCTAATGCTATTAATATTTTCTCCATTTACTCATACGACGTGGGCATTCTTCTATATTTCTAAGGTTTGTTTCCCTGTACATGTGAAAGAGGTATGGTGACAATACACATCCTTGCCTTTCTCTTCTTCTAATTTGCTTAGATTCGCTGTACTCTCCACAATTTTTACAACAGTCATCTGGTCCAAGTACAAATTTTAAATTATTCTTAGATTTTTAGAATTTATGTCTAGCTCTTCCATTATTTCGAATAGGCTACCAAGTCTAACTTTATTGAAAGCCTTTGACAAATCTGTGAAACATAAATACATGTTTTTTCCAGTATTCAATAAATCTTCCCATTAAAAATGGTGAACATAGAATTCCTGGTGCCCTTGTCAGGATCAAAGACGAATTGTGTTTTAGATCTCTCTGGTCTTAGGCTTTTTCTCATTCTTCCCTTTATTACTCGCAGCAAGATTTATGTAAAATGACTCATAAGGTTTATTGTTCTCTGCATCTCAAATTTAGTGGCACGTTTTGTTATAGGTAAAGCTATAAAAATTGACTTAATCATGGATATCTTTTGGAATCTCACGGGTGGTATAGATAGAATGTAAGGGTTTTGTTGCCAGAACCGGACACGATGGTTACTTTTTTGAGTATATGGGGCATTTTCAGAAGCACGTGTGCCACCAAAGTTCTCGTCTTCTCTCCACAACCATCTCACATTCGGTGGGCGACTGCTAAGCAGATTACCTCCATATTTGGAGGCCTGGCCCCCTCTCCATCACCCAGGGACGCGCTGGGTAAGGAATGATGACCAAACACTATTTCAGTAAATACGGCCTTCTGTCTTTACCGATTTCTGATATTTGATCCTCAAACATGTTGTAGCCACTGCGTGTTTTTTTTGCTTTGATTAATGTTCGAGTTGGCCATGACAGGTAGCGCAGAAGTGGCCGCCTTCTAAATGATCAAAATTGTGTCGATCGGGGTGTAAAGCATCTGCCTCTACATTTTAATTTCGACTTTTTGAAATATAATAATTGTGTCCCTCAGTTCAATAAAGATGTGTGTTTTCTGTGAGGAGAGGGGGGAAGAAATTGTCGTCAAGGTTGAGAAATGGAAAGTGCCTGTTGTACAAAGGGTTCCTTAGTTGTGGTTTTTAGTTGGTTTTTTGTCTTTCAAAAAAGTTTTGATTTGAATTGAGTCTCCCATTGTCATATTGTTATTATGTTCCAAACCAGTAGCGACTTCTTAAATTTTCGGATATTGTCATAACTAGGGAAAATCGCGAGGACACCATTTTTTCTCCCCGAAAATAAAAAGATTTCTGGTCTTAGAGCAAACTCACAGCTTGCTGATGGTATTGTAAATGTGCTGGGTGCTATATTTCAAAATTGAGTCTATTATATCCACCTCACGTATGTGTGTTATGTTCTATTCCATGGCCGTTTGATGGAAAAATTAGTTGTAAGTAACTGTAGATTTGGTTATTTGATACTAACTTTACTGTAGATGTGATAATTGCTATCTCACCCATGAGGCTGATGTTCATGCTGTCCTGAAAGCCTTGCTTGGCAAACACCACAATGTTGATGATGTTGGTGGCCACGCCGAACAGACTGAGGAGACCAGAGATGACCACCACGTTGACCGCTTGGACAATGTACCATTGCTCGTCGCTTACGATATTTGCATGATATAAACCAAAAAGTGATGGTGTTGTCATTGGCAAGCTCATTTTCTGTTCGCGAGAGTAAGTTGAGTTGTTTCCCCACAAGTGTGAAATCGACATTCTGGGTGGGAGAGACGTGTGGGACATCGACACCACAGTTACTTTAGCGCTAGGCTCCTCCCCTATTTCAGACACAGACCTTGATTTATACACTCAGTACAAAGGAAACCAGGACTTTGTCAACGGCAAAAAAATGATCAGTTAACAACATTCTTTCTTTGTGTTCCTACAAAGCATTTAAATTGTTTAACAAGTAGACATTTGTATTAAATAGTTATAACATGTATGTTATATGATTATATTCAATGAGACTGTCCATTGATCCCCATTAGTTTAATTGGGTTAGTTTAGTTAAACTGAGCATCAGTACTGATAGTATATTATAACCATATTTCTAACTATTTGAGGAAACGTTCGCCAAAGAATTATAAAGATCCAAATGTCACAGTCATCGTGCGTAGAAACAATATCGACTCTCAAGAAAAAGGGATAATTTGTGCATTACTTTGTCAGTTTCAAAATACAACTCTTTGTTTCGTCTGGCTTCGACTTTTTGTGTTTATAAGCTCAACTTGGTTTTTTTTCTTATTCCTAGGTCGATCGCTGGGAAACTGCAGACGGGTGTTCAATGTTTTTTTGGCAATAAATTTTAAGTCGACCCCCAGTGGTAATGAGAAACACAGCGCACGTTTGGTTATCGATTTTGAGCGGTTATCTTTTTCATTATAATTATTTCGTGCATAGGATGTAAGACTCCTGTATAGACCAACATTTCAAAAATTGTTTGTTCTTAGTTTTGGGGGGAGGGGGGGGGGGTCAAAATCTGATGAGAAGACCGAGCTGCATATTGTGTCAACATGCTAAACCTATAGGTGAAAGAGAACCGCAGTGACAACACTTCAACAGGAGATTTGGGTAAAATTGTCCTTTTCTAAACTCCTCTAAATTTTATACAGGGATTTCGTACCATATATTTTTAATAGGAAAAGCATACATGTGGCACAACGTGGTGGAATCAGGCTCTCGTCAAGTTTTGGGCATGTAGAGTTATTGGTATCATCTTAAAGCATGTTCACTTGTCTTTATTTGGATGGAAAAAATATCAATTTATCTTGAATGCAAGTCGAGATATTTGCTCATGAAGGAGGTGGGTGTCACCTGCTTTCAGGGGTTAAATAAGTGAGAAAATGGCCGCCAAAGATTAGTTATTTCCTTAGCTTAAGAGTCCGTGGTAACTGAAAATCTACATTTTTGAGCCTTTAATCGTTTTTAAGAAAAATCCACACGGAAATGAGTTTTTTAATGGGCATGAAAGGTGCTGACCCAAAAAACAAAAATTTGATAAAAATTCACAAACCTGCGGGAAAATGCAAGTTTCTTCACTTTGATTATTTTGACGAGAGCCTGATTCTACCACGTTGCCTCACATATAGGCTTTATACGGGAGTTCTGAAGTCATCGAAAATGTCGTCCATTTTTTCCCCAGCGCGTTTTAGCAACAATACCTCGCATTGACTTACAGGATATCTTGAATGTGATTTTCTTTAGACTTTGAAATGTAAAAGGCTGATGTTTTTGACTCAGACACCGAAAGGACAGAGAATGGCGTAACGTTACTTGGACTGTGTTGCAAGACTTTCGTCAAAAGCAGAACATTATTTCCTTTTAACAACCCTTACAAAGATCCAGACGCCAGTGTTCCATTTTCTACTCTCACAAAGATAAAAATCCGATCATTAACTTGGATTTGCAAAACATCTCATCTCCAATGTCTGTATCCTTCTTTCGATGTCAGTTGTTCTCGTTTCACATGAATATAAAACATGGACATGACTAGGGAACGCATTAGTCTGATTTCGGGGCTGATGGTGATGTTCTTGTAGTTCCAAATGACAGTTGGTTTGGTAACTGGAACTGTGGTCTGGGATATCCGGGAAAGTACTTGTGATTTGGATCCTCCATCCGATATTAAAGTTCTCAGATATTAAACGCTACGGATATTCCATTATTTTGACGAACTTTATCATTTTTGTTTTAAAACATTATTTGGACGAACGCTGCCTCACGTATGGTTTATTGTTTACTGTAATCTTCTTGCCTGTCACCCATCATATAGAGAGTAACAAAGTCTCCCCACTGTGCATTGAGGAACACATTAATACAAAGTTGACATTGCTAAAAAAAAACTCAAGGAAGGGGCTCGCTATTTAAATGTCCAAGTGCCCCTGCAGGTGGGGGACCCCATAGTTTTACTATGGGGGAGTAAAGAATACACCTGCCATGATACTGCGTATCGTAAGAGGCGACTAAAGGTGCATAGGTCTAGCCACCCGAAAAGTGACAGTTTGCGGAGGGCCAACTACCCGACCCAGTAAAAAAGGAAAGTTATAGAAACAGAAATAATCATGCCTTATAATTTTTACATCTTGGGAGACGGAGGAGCTTCTGCATCAGCAGGAACAATGAAGGTCAGCGGACAAAACCGAAAGGACCCTCTTGACCCGAAACCGTCTCTGTCGAACAAGTCTCTCCGGAATGCGTCGTGGAATGTTCGTACCATGTATAAAGTAGGAAAGAACTCTCAAGTGACACAAGAGATGTAAAGATACAGGCTGCACATACTAGGGGTCAGCGAAACCCACTGGATACAGTCTGGACAGAAGCAGCTCAGCTCATGGGAACAAATATTATATTCTAATGACAATGACAATGACAATGACAATGACAATGACAATGACAATGACAATCTTTATTCATCTCGCATGGGGAAATTTGTCTTTGTCGTTAACAATGGCAGTAGACGTTACAAAAGTTAGACTTAAAGGTGCACTCACGCAAACGCACAACAAGACAGGACAATATGCCAAGTAATAATACATGTCTCACTGGCTGGGACAACCCGCTCCGTAAAACATTCATTCTCTCTCTCTTTCTCTCTCTCTCTCTTTCTCTCTCTCTCTCTCTCTCTCTCTCTCTCTCTCTCTCTCTCTCTCTCTCTGTTTCATTTGTAGCACTGTGTGTTCAGTAACCTCACTGCAGTTGGTACGAATGAATTTCTATATCTGTCTGTTCTTGCTTTTTTTTGGAAAGGAAATAAATAAATTTAGAAAACATGAGGCTCCGTCATGGGGACTATCTATCTCTTTGCAGGTACTTGCCAACTTTCAACTCTGTTGCTGTCCTAGTTTTATGGCAAATGTAATACATGTGTTTCCTAGCTGCCAAATATATCATAGATGTACATGATCTGACAAGAGTATACTATCTATAGTGCGGTCAAAAATTCGTGGTGCAAATTATTTAATTATCAATATTATTTCCTCAACTATCGGACACAGATTCTCCAGTTCATGCAAAATTATTTGTATTAATCTGTCTTAACAGATCAACATTTTAAAAATCACTTGTTAGCTGTATTCCACCCCGGGGGCGGTGCCACTGACTGAAGTGTCTTTAGGCCATTCCCAAAGGGAGGACATTTCTCGTTCTAATGCACAGTAGAATTGTAAATATGGGCCTGAACTACAACAGGGAACTGCTGCTTTTTCTTTCCTAATCCTTACTACTGTCATTTTCCTCTACTTCTTTTGTATGTTTGTCACACTCTTGTGACCTGCTATTTCCGGGGTGCCTTGATAGTCGAAGCAGACTTTCTGCTGTTGAAGCTAAAGAGGTGAGCAGAGTAAGTCTGATTCCCTGTAAAGACTTCTCTGCTGACATCCAACCCTTGGCGCTCATATGACCATATGCAGTAGCGAGCACCGTAAAACCTCTACTGAAACAATAAAACAAAAGCTGTAATCCCAAACAAATACTAATGAAAAGTCCAAGTCGGCGGTTTCTATAGATTTCAAAAGGTTTAAGAGGGACGAACATCGCTTTTAATAGCAACTCTGTCATTTTTTAAAATTCTAATCGCGACATTATGCTTATTGAATGAATGTTTTGACACCCTTTAGTGAAAAAAAAACCCTGTTTTTTTTTTAATTGTAAAATGAATTTCTTGAAACGCGTTTTGTCACTAAAAAGCATAATTTCTGAGCCGTGACACAGGCCATATTATGCTTTTGCAAAATGTGGTGCGAGAAGCGGGAAGTGCTGTGAACAATCCCATTTTCTGGGCGGGCGAAGTAGATTTATGATATTATTTTATATAAATCTATGGAAAAAGGGTTTATTAATCGAGCCTTAATTGTTGTGCAAAAACCAGACTAGGTTATTCAGACAAATTGATACAAACTGCTGTGTAAAGCATGGGTGGTACTGATTCACCCGTTAAAGAGATATTTGAGGATACGTTACATCACGGATTTTTTACCGCACTATAGTCTATTTTAAAGAAACAAAAACGTTTCCAATATTGAAGAATGACGTTCAATAAAGAGTGTTCTTTGTTCACTCTGATTTATGGTCTATTTTCATTCCCCTCCCCCTCCCCCTCCTTCTATATATAT
>NW_004798368.1:83513-85521 GCF_000002075.1 Aplysia californica
TACCCATTTGCACACATTATGTTCACAGATACACACAAACCTGTTCAAACCTACACACACTCACACACACACACACACACACACACACACACACACACACACACACACACACATACATAAACACACACACAAGCACGTGCACACACATACACACACTCTCACACATACACATACACACGCACTTTCACACACACATACACACATACACTCAGACACACACACATACACACACACACACACACACACACACACACACACATACAAATACCCCCCCCCCCCCAACACACACACATAATTACACACTCACGGAATGCTCAGAGATGTGAATTTTCATTTCTGAGTTTCTCACCTCCGTCATTACTTCAGCTATTGGACTACAAAAGGGGGGCGAGTTCGTGATCATTAATGTTTTGCGGGAGTGCAAAGGGTGTGGGGACGGGGGAGATGGTTTTCTTGGTCTTGAGGCACAGTGTTCGACTCTCATTTAATAGGTCCAGGGTTCGAAACTTGACAGAGACGGAAAATTTTCTTCTCCCCCCTCTCCCAAAAAATCAAAAACAAAGATAAATTAAAAGACGAAGAAAAAACTGTCCCCTTGCACCTGTTCTCCTGCTCTCTAATCATTTCTTGTAGTCTGTTTTCGTCTCCACTTTCTGCCGCCCACCCTCGTCTTGCCCCATTCTCTGGGCTCCTGACTCTTTCTGCTGTCGTTCTACTGTTAAGTCTTGGCTTCTTTTCATTGCTGTCGTTCAGCCACACCCCTGATCTTAGGGGAGGTAAGATCTAACACCTTGTCTTCTCGGATTAGGGTAAAACATCTCGGAGGTCCCATGAGTATGTTGCGCACTTTAAAGATCCCTTGGTCGTACAAAATTTAAAAAATTAAAAACAAAAGTAGGCTTCGGCCGCCAACCAGGAAAGATTCAAAATTTATTCCTACCAAACTGAAAATGATTGGTGTGTAAAGTGTTCAGAATTATGACATTATGCGGTTGTGAGCGCCGTAAAATATTTTTTAAAAATTATTTAAAAACCGTTCTTGACTCAGAGTCCTTATGTCACGTGAGGTATATTACATTGTGTCCAAAACACCAATACTAGCTCTGAAATGTGGAATGCACGTGAGTTTTATTGATGTTTAAATGTATCTCTGGCGTATGGACAAAGAAATAGAAACAAGAACTAGGAAGGCAAGTGCAGTGACCTACCAGCTAGCACCCCTGCTCAGTCACAAGAACATCCCAACTAAAGTAAAATCCCAGCTCATCAATAGCAACCGCATACCAACATTAATATACCAGTGCCAAACATGGTCTCTATATAAGGCATAAGAAAGGAATATCAATGTCTGCGAAATGAGGTGTGCCCGCAAAACCATCAACGTCACCAGAAGAGACTGCCTAAGAAACGAAACCATACGTCTACAAACCGGAATACCACAAGTAATAAAATTCTTAGAGCGTCAAAGAGTCAAATGGTTTGGACATATAACCAGAATGCCCCAGAAACTACTAGCCGCTAGAGCTAACAAAACCCGAGAATCCGGTCGTAATCGTGAGATTGCGGGTTTGGGGGTTCGAACCTCAGCTCGGTCCGACGTTTTGTCCTTGGGAAAGGCACTTTACACGAACTTCCCACTAGGCTCGGTCCTATCGGAGACGGACGTTAAACTTGGAGGTCCCGCCCCTTAAATAACCTAATAGTGTTGATAGGGGCGTTAAACCCATACATTTTTCCATTTTCTAGAATTCGGCTTCAAATCAAGAGGAAGACAAAGAAAGGCCTGGGTGGAAGGGGTTAAAAAGTCCTGACACAACATAACATCTATCAATGACGCTGCGCACTTTGCTCAGGACCGAAAACCTGCACCTCCCCTCGACAGCCTAAGGATACCAGAAGGCAGAAAAAAGTAAAAGTATGTATCTCTGAAGCCCCCCCCCCCCCCCCCCAAATTTAGGGTTTTGTCTCAGATTCTTTATTTTATTGATTGGAAATTAAAAATTATATT
>NW_004798368.1:87268-97752 GCF_000002075.1 Aplysia californica
TTAAGATAGTAGCATTCTTGTTAAAATCGAAAACCCATACAAGTCTATTTCCAATACAATAGGGGATCATTAAAACTGACATGGCAAGGAAGATGGAGATAATAATTGCCTTTTTCCTTCTCGGTGTGATGATCGTCTTCACCTTCAGAGGGACAGCGATACACAGACATCGTTCAAAGGTGATGAAGGCGGTGATAAACGTGGCGATTTTGAAAAAGAGGATATGGGGCGTGGCACCCGTGATGTTCATGATACCCATGGGGTCAAAGGGCAACTCGGAGTTGTAAAAGAGTGGGTTCAAGCAGATGCTTAGCCATATCGTGGGCACCAATGAGCACAGGTCAGACACAGCGAGCCCTGAAAAGATAAACATTTTACGAGATGGAAACATGAAATACACAATAATGAGCCCACCCCTTGTCCTTCCCTTGCAGGTTGACTGACACGACTGTGGGAACCCTCTGACATGTAAAGAGAGGTAAGCTAAGCTAAAGTGAAATTTCATTTTTTTAAAATAATAAATCATCATCATCGAGTGCCAGATCTGTAACAGACATCTTCAATCATGGTTCTCCCCTCATTCCTTTGCTCGGATGCTCTCCAAAAGCTATATTATCCTGATCTTTCCCCATCACCAATGTGTTAAACCCTATCTGTACGTCGTGTTTTACTATCGTATCCATACGACGTTGGGAACTCTGTGCCACCACTTTCTAAAGCGGAAATTGACTCGTTAATCCGATCCGAACGATTTGCATAGCAGTATGTCAAAGTGATACTTTGAGAAATACTGAAATTTTCAAATAGATCTTCGTACTAGAAGTATTCTAAAATGTGACCACGTGAAGAATACAACCCCGGGCGTACAAAATGACCCCCAGGGCGTACGGATAGGGTTAAGCTCCCCAAGTAGATTTCTCTGGGTCTACCACTGCATCGTTTGCCTTCCATTTTGCCAGTGAGAGTTACATGTTCAAGGTCGTTATGTCTTTCAGTTTCACTGTCTTTTGTGATTGTCTATATTCACAGCCATGTAGAAGGGTTGAGCATACATAGCATTCAGAATTTATTTAATTGAAACCATCTGTAGCTTTTGTTATTCTCCGTTTTATTTCTGTGGAACATTTGGTAGCACATGTAATCATATATCCTAAATATTAAAACTGTTGAATTTTTTTTATCTGTTCGCTTTTGCTTATGAGATTTTACGTAGGATTTACTGCTTATTTAATATTACCATGCATTCTGTTTTCTTCATATCCACAACAACCCTTTACATTTACTTGTCGTTACAACAGTATCTGGAACAGATTGAAAATCATTTTCTGAATCTGCTAATAAAACTTCACCATTGGAATATCTAATGATATTAATATGTTTGCCATTCCTCTTTGAGACTTGGGCGTTCTTCTATATTTCTAAAGATTGTTTCGGTGTATTTGTTAAAGAGGCCTGGGTGAAGTAACACATCCTTGCTTCTCTCCTCTTCTAATCTCTTTGTATTTGCTGTACTCTCCCTCAATTTCCACAAGTCTAATGGTCCAAGTACAAATTTCTAATAATTCTTAGATCTTTTCCGTCTATGACTAGCGCTTCCAATATTTTGAATAAGCCACCATGTCTTCTTTTTTTGTAAGTGTTTTACGGCGCTCGCTAATGCATATTATAAGATCATATGAGCGGGCGAGACACATTAAACATTTTCAGTTAGTAAGAAATTTTGAATTTATCCGGGGTGGCGGCTGAAGCCTACTCTTTTCGATTTTAAACCGCCAAGGGATCTTTAACGTGCTCAACTTTCCTTCGGAACTTCCAAGTTTTTCCGCCCTTGTCCGAGTAGGCTAGGTATAGATCTCTCTTAGCATAAGTTCAGGGTGTGGCTGAAAGACAGAAGTAAGAAGAAGCGAAGAAGTAGCAGTAGAAAGGCTGCAGAAAGAGTCAGGAGCACAGAGGAGGGGGCAAAAAGCGGAGACAAAATCAGACGACAGAACATTGCTAGAGAGCAGGAAAGGAGGCGAAAGAAAAGAATTCTAGAGAAGAATTTTTTCCGTTCCTACCCGGATTCGGACGCGGGACCTTTGAATACGAGGCGAACACATTATCCTCTTGGCACAACCCCCCCCCCCCCCCCCCCCCCAACCCCACCCAACCACCAAGTCTAACTATATCGAAAACCTTTGATTATTCTGTGGAACATAACTACAGGTTTTTTTTTCCATGATTCAAGACACCTTCCCATTAAAAAGGTGAATATTTCTGGTGTCCTTGTCAGTATCAAAACCAAATTGGGTTTTAGATATTTCTTGTCATGGGCTTTTTTCATTTTACTCATTACTCGCGGCAAGATTTTTGTAAAATGACTCATAAGGTATATTGCTCTAAGCATCTCACATTCCGTGGCACGTGATGCTATAGGTCTTAATCATAGATATCTTTTGGAATCTCACCGCTGGCATATATAGAATTTAAAGGCTTTGTTGCTAGGACTAGATTCTAGACATCGCCAAGATGTTCCGTTTTTCGAGTGTACGAGGTATTTCCTGAAGCACCTGTGCCACCAGGGTTCTCCTCTACTCTCCACGATCATCTCGCATTTGGTGCACGACTGCTTAGAAGCTTACCTCCACATCTGAAGGTCTCTCCCCTATCCACCACCAGGGGACGCGCTGGGTAAGGTATGAGGACCCAACACTACTTCAGTAAATACGGTCTTCTATCTTTCCTGATTTGGGATATTTGATCCTCAAACATGTTGTAGCCACTGAGTGTTTTCTGCTTTGATTAATGCTCGGGCTGTCCATGACAGGTAGCGCAGAAGTTACCGACTTCTAAATGATCAAAAGTGTGTTGAAGAGGGCGTAAAGTATCTACAATTACATTTTTGTTGTTGACCTTTGGAATATAATGGGTATTTCTCTAACACTTATGTTTGATGTAAAAAGACGCAGAAAGAAATCCTTTTCATCAGAAGTTGAGAAATGAAAAGTTCCTACTGTACAACGGTTTTGTTTGTTTGTTGGTTTGTGGTTTTGTTTGTTTGTTTGCTTGCTTGTTTGTTTTGTTTGTTTGTTTGATTTGTTTGTTTTTTCGATTTTTTATTTATTTATTTAGTTTAAGTTTTTTGTTTGTTTGTTTTGTTTTGTTGTTTGTTTGGTTTTTGGAAGGGGGGGGGGGCGTGCACGTGAACAAACCGTTTTGTGTGTTGCCCATTTTGTCTTTCCAAAAGGCCATGAAAGAAATTGCAGTCAGAAGTTGAGAAATGGAATGTGCCAACTGTGTGACTGGTGGGTTTTTTTAGTTAGCTTTTTTTTGCGTGCACTTTTTAAAAAAGTGCTTCTTTGTTTTGCCCGTTTCATCTCTCAATGTTTTGTTTTGAACCACGATTTGAGTCGCCCATAGTCATATTATTATGTTCCAAACCAGGTAGAGCTTCTTAAATTCTCGGATTTCTGAATAACTCGTAAAAATAGCGAGGGCGCAATGTTTTCTTTCTCCGGAAAAAAATAAAAGATTTCTGGGCTTAGAGCAAACGCACAGCTTGTTGACGGTATTGTAAATGTGTTGGGTGCTATATTTCAACATTGTGTCGATTATATCCAGACCACTTATGTGTGTTATGTTCTAATCCATGACCGTTTGATAGACAGATTAGTTTTAAATAACTGTAGATTTGGTTATTTCTTAGTAAATTCACTGTAGATGTTATAATTCTCATCTCACCCATGAGGCTGATGTTCATGCTGTCCTGAAAGCCTTGCTTGGCAAACACCACAATGTTGATGATGTTGGAGACCACGCCTAACAGACTGAGGAGACCAGAGATGGCCACCACTTTGACCACTTGGATAATGTACCACTGTTCGTCGCTTATTAATAATTTTGTATAATAAGCAGAAGGTGATGGTGTTGTCATTGGCGAGCTCATTTTCTGGTCGTCAGAGTAAGTTGAGTTGTTTCCCCACAAATGTGACATCGACATTCTGGGTGAGAGAGACGTGTGGGACATCGACACCACAGTTACTTTAGCGCTAGGCTCCTCCCCTACTTCAGGCACAGACCTTGATTTATACGTTCAGTACAAAGGAAACCAGGACTTAATCAACGACAAAAAATGATCTTTCAACAACGATCTTTTTTTGTGTGTGTTCTTGCAGAGCACTCTTACGTTATGACAGCTATTTGAAACAAGAACACGGACGATCATATAATCAAAAATGATCTTTCTTGCTGTAATATCTGTGTCACATAATTATATTGATTTGTTTAGTAGTACCGAAAATCAAGGCTGACAGTCTGTTTCAACCAATGTTCGAATTATTTGAGCAAGCATTCAGCACAGAATTATAAAGTCTGATGTCACAGTCATCGTAGTGACAATGTCGACCCTCATCAAAAGGGGCAAATGTCTTCGTTTGTCAGATTCCAAATACAACTCTTAGTTTCGTCTGACTCTGTCCGTGAGTGCTCATTACCACTACCGATTTTTTTTTTCAAAATTGTATCTTATTATAGGTCGACCGTTAGGTAACTGGAGATGCGTGGGCTATATTTTTGTCAGTCAATTACAGGTCAGCCCACAGTCGACATTTGAAACACAGCGCGTTTTTGACCATCGATTTGAGCTCACTTCATTGTTATAATTATTTATTTACCTGAATTTGACATTTTCACTAGTGTGAACAGTCTCTCACACGCTGTACCTTTGGGAGTTTGTCTTTCTTTGTTGGATTTTTCTGGGTTTTAAAATATACGACCCATCGACACAATTGATTTAGATCATATAGAAGGCGGGTTTCGACTCTGCCTGTCAAGGCCTACCCGGGCTGAGAGGAATATAATGTCACTGCAGAAAGACCGAGATACTCGGTAATAAATCCTCTCCACACGGGACTCGAACGTCTGTCTTCAACGTGTGACTGCGAGCGCCATAACCTCACCACACAGATGCCGGTGACGTATGTGTGTGTTGTGAAAGGAGGGAACTGTCTAAAAACGCCGGTACAAGGGTCCGAACCATGCATATGAGAGATAAAATTAACAACCGCAATTAATAACAGATTAATTGAAGGGCCTAGTTCTATTCCAAGGCTCAGTCACATTTCCAGGGTTTCGAGAAAATTGCAAAAACTAACCCCACAAGATTTTGATTCCGACGACTTCGTGTGGAAAGAAAGTTTTAATAGCATGAAGGTTTCAACGTTTTCAGCTTTCTGGGAGTTTTGTAGCAGCTTATCTCCAGCAGAAAAGGCACAAAATAAATAAATTATTGTTTTCTTGCAATCAATACCAAGGTTACGCAAATGGTTCTGGACTTAAGCTTCCTTTAGACCTGACATTGTACATGTGTGCAGAGATCCAACAAATCCTTTAACGTTGTCTCCTTATCAACAGAAGTTTGCTGTTTTTCTTATCTGCTTCTGGAGCAGATCGAACCCCACTTTTAAACAATGCCACTTTCTTCCACGGTCCCACTTCGTTGATAGTGTACCGGCGCCAAACTTCTGTTGCGTGAGGTACAAGTGTTAAGTAAAGTGTATTCTGTCTGGCTCTTCGCTTTGTCCAAAAGAGAACCAGTGGATATTGCTGAACAAATGTTACTGCCAGAGGTGTCTTTGAATGAAGACTTCGGAAGGCACTCATTGGCATATTTCATAAAGTCCAAAATGACCTTTCCTTAGATGGAATTCACAATGAAAAAGTGTGATTTTCTACTTTCTTGGGTTGCTTTCACCAGTGGGAATCATGGATCGCTCCACGTTTTTCCCTTTTTTATTAGCCCAAAGTCCCTATCACTGGGCAAGAAGACCTCTATACAGGAAAATCTGATAGACCCTTTCATACATGTTTCTTTTCGACGAGTGATTGAAGGAAAGCTATCATTCCTTTATTCCTATTCTGTCCAGGACATCCGTCATTGAACAAAATTATGTGTCTTTACATTCCGCGCCCTCTGTTTTAGAACTTTGGGAAAACATGAACAGATTTCAGCTGACCCTTTGCCAGCTTCCGCTTCATTGCATATTTTCATTATAGTATCATTTTCCAAGTCATGAACCCCGAAATTATAAGTTCATAGCAAACACTTCTAAAAATATCGTCGGATGAGAGGTTCGAACAAGATAAGTTTGTCTGTAAATTAAATATGTAGGCATCAAGATTCGGGTCTGATTCAACTGCTCTAGTTTACCTTTCTAAGAACGTGTATGTACTTTCCGCTTTAGCGTGGTGTAACTTTCTTTCTGCCTCTGGCCTCTTCTTTGAGTCCTTGTCTTCAGCGCCTTTTATTTGCATCTCCAGCTCTTCACATTTTAAACAGGTGTCGCTTGGATTATTGCTGAACCCATTGTTGTATTGTGAGATACATTTTGTGAGGCGGCGTGGTGGAATCAGACTCTTGTCAATTTTTGGTTATGTAGAGTTATTTGCCTCATCTTAAAGCGTGTTCACTTGTCTTTATTTGGATGGAAATAAATATCCATTTATCTTGAATACAAGTCGAGATATTTGCGAATGAAGGAGGTGGGGTCACGTGTTTTCAGGGGTAAAATTAGTGAGAAAATGGCTGCCAAAGATTGGTTATTAACCCAATTACAACGTATTAAGGGTACCTTAAGTTACAAACAATTATTTTGTTGATCTTGTGTACAGTGGTAAATGAATATGTCGTTTTATTTCGACAATAGAACCATTCATGCTCATTATAGAAATAGAATAATGTGTCTTCATAATTTCATAAATTATGTAACTTCGACTTGAAAGAAGAACTTTACAGATTCTTCTCCCCATTATCTGTCCTATCCAAGGCTCTGTCCGTTTCTGAACTCACACTTACACAGACCTGATCATCCGTCCGTCCCATTATCGCTGTCATTTTCATCGCTTGCTCTGTACCTTCCACGCTCTTGTTTCTCTACATGGTGATTGACAAAGATTTCAGAATTGATGGTTTCTATATAACTGGACATCAGCTAAATTCTCCATTTCTCTCCACACATTATAAAACATCTGCTAAGTTTTTATTTTTATTTCTCTCCCCATCCAAAAATAAGCCCCGAATGTCTTCTAACTCTTCCATTACACTCATTCTAAACAAAAAGATCTAATACAATTTTCTCTATTCCATCCCTATTACAAAAATAAGCACAGAATGAATGTCTTCTAACTCTTCCATTACACTCATTCTACACAAAAAGATCTAATACAATTTTCTCTATTCCCGTCCCTATAACAAAAAGAGCTCAGAATATCTGATAACTTCCCCATATCCATCCGTACCCACAATATGACATTTGTAAGATTCCCTATCATTCTCCTCTCACATAACAGTATAATTTATTAGTTGCAAGATTTCCATTTTTCTCTTCATGTTCTCCAAATTTGACTAATCTTAAACATTAATGTTAACAATAGACGTTCATTTTTTAATCATTAGGTGTGCATGTAATATTATGTATGTATATGATAGACAGGATGTGTGACTGTATAGGTGGGCGCAAACGTGGGTTTATAAATTGTATGTGAGTGTGTGTGTGTGTGTGTGTGTGTGTTATGTGTGTGTGTATGTGTGGTGAGTGTGTGTATGTGTGTGTGCATGTGTGTGTATGTGTGTGTGTATGTGTGTGTGCGTGTGTGTTATGTGTGTGTTATGTGTGTGTGTGTGTGTGGTGTGGTGTGGTGTGAGTGTGTGTTATGTGTGTGTGTGTATGTGTATGTGTGTGTGTGCTATGTGTGTGTGTGTGTGTGTGTGTGTGTGTGTGTTTGTGTACATGTGTATGTGCAGTGTCGTGGGGTGGTGCCCAGAACGGCTGACGCCAAGCCACCCATCTGAAAGCGCCAAGTACACACCCAGCCAAGGTACTATGGCTCTTTGATTTCCTGTTACGTTTGGACATGCGTGAGGCAATACAAATAACGGGGCCGAACCAAAACATTTGCCCATATCTTTTATTATATTTAAGTTAGTCAGTCAATCCAAGACAGGTGCAGAAGTGCGCTTTGGTGTGCAAGTGTGAACCCCCTTTAGAGCGCAGTGTAAAAAAGAACATAATTTTCAGCCAGAATTAAACGAAAAGAAAGATAGAACTAGATCTTAAACATGTAAGTAAAGTTATTATTTGCTCATATAATAATATGTTTATATCATGCTCGTCTGTATTTATTTGCTGCAGACTTATCAAGAATTAGTTTATCAAAAGGCAGTCAAGTTGCGCACTCCCTTTTTCGTGAAGCGACACACAGTCAGGGCATTATCCTGTCTTGGCTGTCTGTGAGCTGTGTGTGTGTGAGAACCAACCATTGCTAGAACTAGAGGCCATCTTTTTCCGCTTTTCCACTAATCTATCCCTTGCCTCTCCAAGACAAAATGCATACTGTGATCAAATGCACCTTCCTTTTTCTGTGGAATTTACATTTTTTGTTTGTTTCCCAGAATTTCCCTCCTTTTACAAGAACTGATGCTGTTTTATGAGAAACATAAAATTGCGAGTCTGTCGACGGGACCCAGCGGAGGCTGCCCAGTTTGTCACAAGCCCAGTTTGTCGCAATTTCATTTAAGTATTTGAGTATCGATGACAGTCATAACTACAGAACTTTAACACTGTAGTTGTAACTAAAGGGTTTTTTTATTCTCCACCTTCAAAATGGTCGTGTAGAGACAGTCCCTCTAAAATGTCAACTCAGCATGTGCTGTCCAATATTTGTTCCGGCGCTGCTCAGTGGCGACGAGGCTCTTACAGATCTCCGTACTTTTTATAAATTTTTACGCTTACTCGATTTTTACACGGTCTTGTGATAACTTATTTCTCACTATGGATCTTAACTCTTTCAGTTCTGCCATATTTCTTGTGTTTTTTGTTGTTTTTAGTGTGTCAGTGCAAATTCACTAGTGCAGTGTTTTGAGTGAAGCTCGACCATTGAGACAGACCTACAGTTCAGCCATGTTAAAACGCCTTAGACCGACAAGCAGAAACAATGTTTTCAATGTCGATCTACCCAGTGAAATGAGACCACGTAAACGAGGAAGGAAGGGAGGAGTACGTTCCAGACTGAGGAGAAGAACTTTTCAACCGTTTTTACCAACAATCTTAACCGGTAATGCAAGGTCACTGAATAATAAAAGGGATGAACTCTGTGCAAATGTTAGGTTTCTGCACGAGTATAGAGAGGCCTCGCATATTTGTTTTAGCAAGACGTGGTTCAAGGACAGTATTTGTACCAACAGTGTGGACATTGACGGATTCCATCTGGTGCGTTGTGACAGGACGATTGACTCTAACAAAGAACGAGGCGGAGGAGTGTGTGTGTATGTGAACGAAAAGTGGTGTAGTCGTAATAATATTAATGTTAAACTTCAACTGTGTACACCTGATATTGAAAGTCTTACTGTTGTTACTCGCCCGTACTATCTACCGAGGGAATTTTCTAAGATAACAACCAACTTTGTTAATATTCCACCACAAGCCAATGCTAAAGTTGCCAC
Organism: Aplysia californica; assembly: GCF_000002075.1. Lineage (NCBI taxonomy): Eukaryota > Metazoa > Mollusca > Gastropoda > Aplysiida > Aplysiidae > Aplysia > Aplysia californica. Next base: position 96,747 of record NW_004798368.1, read on the forward strand.
AGTCACTTTGGTCGAAATGATTCACGAACAACAGTCTTCTTGTCCTGACGGTGTAATAATTATCACTGGGAATTTAAACAAATGCTCTTTAACTTCTACTCTCCCCACTTTCCATCAATATGTTAATGTACCAACCTGTGAGGACAAAAATATTGACCATTGTTATGTAAATGTTTCTAATGCTTACAAATGTATCTCTCTATCTCCAATAAGAAACTCTGATTGTTGCATGTCTCTCTTATTACGGAAGTACAAATTTAAATTAAAATCTTCAAAGCCAATTAAAAAAGTGGTTACCCTCTGGAGTGAAGAAAACAGGGAGAGCCTTAGAGGTTGCTTTGAATGTACGAATTGGAATGTTTTTAAAGATTCATGTAATAATATAGATGAATTATGTGAAACTTTCGCTGGTCGCATCAGGTTTTTGTGAAGATCTACATTCATCTAAAAAAAAAGAAGTTACCTGCTACCCAAATAACAAGCCATGGATTAACAAGGAGTTAAAGGAAATATTAAATGAGAAGAAGAGGGCATTCAACCTGAAAAACCGAGACAAATTAAAAACAACAAATAATATGTTAAAGAAAAAGATAAGAGAGTGTAAGCATGTTTACAAAGAAAAGTTCCAACAACATTTCACTACTAATAACACAAAAATGACGTGGCAATGTTTAAAAACTCTAGTTGGAGACGCTCCAAGACGGACAAACATTCCAACACATGACACGAACCCAAGTCAGTATGTAAACAACCTGAATTTTTTTTTCATGCTCGTTTTATCAACCACGACTTCTCCGACAAGCTGACAACTGTCAAAGAGACGATTCAAAATGACTGCACAGACGACAACAACAACACAGACGAAAACTATGACAAAAGCAAGGAAATTGTGGTGGTTAATGTTAATGAGGTCAGGATCATGTTTAATCGTCTGAAAGCTCACCAAGCGAGTGGACCCGATGGAGTAAAAAGTAAAATGATTAAAATATGTTCTCTCTTCTCATTT
>NW_004798368.1:97852-115352 GCF_000002075.1 Aplysia californica
GAATGTCTTCTAACTCTTCCATTACACTCATTCTAAACAAAAAGATCTAATACAATTTTCTCTATTCCATCCCTATTACAAAAATAAGCCCAGAATGAATGTCTTCTAACTCTTCCATTACACTCATTCTACACAAAAAGATCTAATACAATTTTCTCTATTCCCGTCCCTATAACAAAAAGAGCTCAGAATATCGGATAACTTCCCCATATCCATCCGTACCCACAATATGACATTTGTAAGATTCCCCATCATTCTCCTCTCACATAACAGTATAATTTATTGGTTGCAAGATTTCCATTTTTCTCTTCATGTTCTCCAAATTTGACTAATCTTAAACATTAATGTTAACAATAGATGTTCATTATTTAATCATTAGGTGTGCATGTAATATTATGTATGTATGTCATAGACAGGATGTGTGACTGTATAGGTGGGCGCAAACGTGGGTTTATAAATTGTATGTGAGTGTGTGTGTGTGTGTATGTGTGTGTGTGTGTGTGTGTGTGTGTGTGTGTGTGTGGTGGTGTGGTGTGTGTGTGTGTATGTGTGTGTGTATGTGTGTGTGTGTGTATGTGTGTGTATGTGTGTGTGTATGTGTGTGTGCGTGTGTGTTATGTGTGTGTTATGTGTGTGTGAGTGTGTGAGTGTGTGTGTGTGTGTGTATGTGTGTGTGTGTGTGTGTGTGTGCATGTGTGTGTGTGTGTGTGTGTGTGTGTGTGTGTGTGTGTACATGTGTATGTGCAGTGTCGTGGGGTGGTGCCCAGAACGGCTGACGCCAAGCCACCCATCTGAAAGCGTCAAGTACACACCCAGTCAAGGTACTATGGCTCTTTGATTTCCTGTTACGTTTGGACATGCGTGAGGCAATACAAATAACGGGGCCGAACCAAAACATTTGCCCATATCTTTTATTATATTTAAGTTAGTCAGGCAATCCAAGATAGGTGCAGAAGTGCGCTTTGGTGTGCAAGTGTGACACCCCTCTCCCCCCCCCCCCCCCTTTTAGAGCGCAGTGTATAAAAGAACATAATTTTCAGCCAGAATTAAGTGAAAAGAAAGGCAGAACTAGATCTTAAACATGTAAGTAAAGTTATTATTTGCTCATATAATAATATGTTTATATCATGCTCGTCTGTATTGATTTGCTGCAAACTTATCAAGAACCAGTTTATTATAGGCAGTCAAGTTGCGCACTTCCTTTTCCGTGAAGCGACACACAGTCAGGGCATTGTCCTGTCTTGGCTGTCTGTGAGCTGTGTGCATGTGAGAACCAACCATTGCTAGAACTAGAGGCCAACTTTTTCCGCTTCTCCACTAAACCATCCCTTGCCTCTCCAAGACAAAATGCATACTCTGATAAAATGCACCTTCCTTTTTCTGTGGAATTTAAATTTGTTTGTTTCACAGAATTTCCCTCCTTTTACAAGAACTGATGCTGTTTTATGAGAAACATAAAATTGCGAGTCTGTCGACGGGACCCAGCGGAGGCTGCCCAGTTTGTCACAAGCTCAGTTTGTCACAAGCCCAGTTTAAAAGTCACAAGCCCAGTTTGTCTCAATTTCATTTAAGTATTTGAGTATTGAGGACAGTCATAACTACAGCTCTCTAACATTGTAGTTGTAACTTAAGTTGTTGTTTTTTATTCGCCACCTTCAAATTGGTCGTGTAGAGACAGTCCCTCTAAAATGTCAACTCAGCATGTCGTGCTGTTCAATATTTGTTCCGGCGCTGCTCAGTGGCGACGAGGCTCTTACAGATCTCCGTACTTTTTATAAATTTTTACGCTTACTCGATTTTTACACGGCTTTGCGATAACTTATTTCTCACTATGGATCTTAACTCTTTCAGTTCTGCCATATTTCTTGTGTTTTTGATTGTTTTTAGTGTGTCAGTGCAAATTCACCAGTGCAGTGTTTTGAGTGAAGCTCGACCATTGAGACAGACCTACAGTTCCGCCATGTTAAAACGTCTAAGACCGACAAGCAGAAACAGTGTTTTCAACGTCGTTCTACCCCGAGAATTGAGACCACGTAAACAGGGAAGGAAGGGAGGAGTACGTTCCAGACTGAGGAGAAGAACTTTTCAACCGTTTTTACCAACAATCTTAACTGGTAATGCAAGGTCACTGAATAATAAAATGTATGAACTCTGTGCAAATGTTAGGTTTATGCTCCAGTATAGAGAGGCCTCGCGTATTTGTTTTAGCAAGACGTGGTTCAAGGACAGTATTTCTACCAAGAGTGTGGACATTGACGGATTCCATCTGGTGCGTTGTAACAGGACGATTGACTCTAACAAAGAACGAGGCGGAGGAGTGTATGTGTATGTGAACGAGAAGTGGTGTAGTCGTAATAATACTCATGTTAAACTCCAACTGCGTACACCTGATATTGAAAGTCTTACTGTTGTTACTCGCCCGTACTATCTACCGAGGGAATTTTCTAAGATAACAACCAACATTGTTTATATTCCACCCCAAGACAATGTTAGAGTTGCCACGGACACTTTGGTCGAAATGATTCATGAACAACAGTTTTCTTGTCCTGACGGTGTAATAGTAATCACAGCGGATTTTAACAAATGCTCTTTAACTTCTACTCTCCCCACTTTCCATCAATATGTTACTGTACCAACCTGTGAGGACAAAAATATTGACCTATGTTATGTGAATGTTTCTAACGCTTACAAATGTATCCCTCTACCTCCAATAGGAAACTCTGATCATTACATGTCTCTCTTATTACCGAAGTACAAACCTAAATTAAAATCTTCAAAGCCAATTAAAAAAGTGATCACCCTCTGGAGTGAAGAAAACAAGGAAAGCCTGAGAGGTTGCTTTGAATGTACGAATTGGAATGTTTTTAAAGATTCATGTAATAGTATCGATGAATTATGTGAAACTTTCGCTGGTTACATCAGGTTTTTGTGAAGATCTACATTCATCTAAAAAAAGAAGTTGTCTGCTACCCAAATAACAAGCCATGGGTTAGCAAGGAGTTAAAGGAAATATTAAATGAGAAGAAGAGGGTATTCAAACTGAAAAACCGAGGCAAATTAAAAACAACAAATAATATGTTAAAGAAAAAAGGAAGCATGTTTACAAAGAAAAATTAGAACAACATTTCATTTCTAACAACACAAAAATGACGTGGCAATGTTTAAAAAACTATAGTTGGAGACGCACCAAGACAGACAAACATTCCAACACATGACACGAACCCAAGTCAGTATGTAAACAACTTGAATTCTTTTTGTGCTCGTTTTATCAACCACGACTTCTCCGACAAACTGACAACTGTCAAAGAGACGATTCAAAATGAGCGCACAGACGACAACAACAACACAGACGAAAACTATGACAAAAGCAAGGAAATTGTGGTGGTTAATGTTAATGAGGTCAGGATCATGTTTAATCGTCTGAAAGCTCACCAAGCGAGTGGACCCGATGGAGTAAAAAGTAAAATGATTAAAATATGTTCTCTCTTCTCAGTTATCTCCCATTTACACTGATATTTTAAATAATAATATGTCTTTGAAAATACGAATAATACCCAGTCAAGTGGAAATGCTCTGAAATAATCCCTGTCCCAAAAAAACAATCAATAAAAAATTTGAATGCCCCAAGACCTGTGGCTTTAACATCAGTCCTTATGAATTAATGTTTATGAAAAACTGGTTCTGAAAGAACTGAGGAAATCAAGAGAAGACATACAGGATAACATGCATTTTGCCTATCGTGCCAAGAGGTGGGGGGGGGGGGGGTAGGGGATGCCATTCTCGTGTTCTTAGATAACATCTACAAACACATAGACACACCAAGAAATCACTGCAGGATACATTTTGCTGATTTTTCATCCGCATTCTACACAATCTAACCCCACATAATGGTTTCAAAATTAATTAACATGAACATGAAGAACATTATAGCTTGGATTCTTGAGTTCTTAACCATCGACTTAAATATGTAAAATAAAATGGTGTAAAATCCGTCCTAATATTCACGAACACCCGTGTGCCCCAAGGCTATGTAATCTCCCCTGTCTTGTTTACGGTCAACACCAACGACTGTACTTTTGATAACAAAAACATCAAACTAATAAAATGTGTGGATGATTCCACTCTACAAGGCATTGTAACAACAAATGAGAATGAATACAGGGACGCTGTAAATGTATTAATAAATTGGTCTGATAACCACTTTCTTTTACTAAATGTAAAAAAAGACGACGGAATTAATAATAGACTTTACAGTTTAGAAAAAGACCAATTGCAACCACTATTAAAGATCAGGTGGTGGAGGTGGTAAGCTCTTACAAGTATCTTGGTGTAACAATCGACAATAAACTTGACTGGCATCCCCACGCTGCTCTTGTACATAAAAAAGAAAATCAAAGAATGTTCCTTTTAAAGGAAATTTAAAAGTTTCCGAGTTGATATTAAGGTTATGTCCCTTTTATACCATTCTATTATTGAAAGTATGCTATTATTTTGTATTTGCTGCTGGGTGGGAATTGTAAGGTGAAAGATAAAGAAAAATTTGACCGAGCCATTAAGAAAGCCAGCAAGATCTCTGAATATGATTTTACTAGAATAATGAAATGTATAACACCACATATATAAATAAAAAAGAAAAAGATAAAAAGCAATATAAACGACCCTTCACACCCCTTTCCAAGCAAATTGTAAGATCGCGCAGCGGCAGACATGTACCTCCAAAAACAAAGAAAGAAAGATATAAAAGAAGTTGTTTACCATCTAGCATAAGGCTTTTGTCAGAATAAGCATAGATGTGTGTTGCTCTTTACAGAATGTATCTGTACATAACTCTAAAAGTCTGGTAATTTAAATTCCTGCTTGTGGTTGAATGATGCATCTGATGTGAATGTAGATCTACATTCTATCAGCTTTACTTCTCTTTTCATATTGAATTTTAATGAGAGTAATATATTATTTATTCAATTTTTTTAATGTATAACTGCATGACTGTGTTTTTACGGTCCTGTACAGCCAAAAAAGACTTCCCCTGGGAAAATAAAGTATGATCTGATCTGATCTTATCTTATCTTTTTGTATGCTGGTATCGTAACTTAGTTACGGATGTCAGGTCGGCCGGCAATTTTTAAAAAATTATGTGAGGCAGCGTGGTTGAATCAGGCTCTCGTCAATTTTTGGGCATGTAGTGTTATTGGTATCATCTTAAAGCTTGTTCACTTGTCTTTTTTTGGATGAAAAAAATATCCATTTATCTTGAAAACAATTCGAGATATTTGCAAATGAAGGAGGTGGGGTCACATGTTTTCAGAGGTAAAATTAGTGAGAAAATGACCGCCAAAGATTAGTTATTTCCTTAGCTTAAGAGTCCGTGGTAATAGAAAATTTACATTTTTTGTGCCTTCTATCAACGTTTTTCAGAAACATCTACACAGAAATTAGTTCTTTAACTTTAATGGGCTTGAAAGATGTTGAGCCAAAAAAAACAAAAAATTAATAAAAATTCACAAACCTGCGGAAAAAAAGCAAGTTTCTTCACTTTGATTTTTTTGACGAGAGCCTGATTCCACCACGCTGCCTCACATAATGATAGGAATACCGACTGAAATAGCTGTGTTGGGAAGGGAATAAATCCGTCTGTTCTTGGGTGCCATCTAAAAATAGAAAACCTCGGATTCCTTTGTATATTCTTTATTCTCAGCAACAAACACACACACACACTCACACTCAGTTTCGTTTCCACACACACACACACACACACACACACACACACACACACACACGCACACACACACACTAACCATCCCCTCCTTTGTGTGTTTGTGTGTCTGTGTATGTGTGTGTGTGTGTGTGTGTGTGTGTGTGTGTGTGTGTGTGTGTGTGTGTGTGTGTGTGTGTGTGTGTGTGTGTGTGTGTGTGAGTGAGTGTGTATTTGTTTGTTTATGTGTGTTTGTGTGTTTGTGTGTGTATGTGTGTGTGTGTGTGTGTGTGCGTCTGTGTGTTTGTGTGTGCGATAATTCACAATACCAATGTTCCAGTATGGGGACAATAAGCGTATAGATGAACTCATCTAATCTTAAAAGTTTTGCCATTTCTTTGTTTATTGTCAAAATGATAACATTTTCTTCTGGGGCTAAAAAGTTATTTTTCCTGCTTGTTCAAAAATATTTTCATAAACACTGCTCGGTATTTTGAACTCATTTTCAGGTACACAAATATATTCACACTGGAGTTGGTAGTTTCTGTTAGAAATGCTAAAGACCAAAGGACATGATAGAGATTTATATAGAAACCATCAATTCTGAAATCTGTGTCAATCACCATGTAGAGAAACAGGAGCGTGGAAGGTAAAGAGCAAGCAATGAAAATGACAGCGATCAAGGTCACCATTTTTACAACCTTTTGATCTTTGACCCCAACTCCTCCCGCTGCACGATCAGACTTGGCTGCTGTGGCCTGCCGCCATTTTGTTTTACTGTTGAGTTTGACGATAAGAACGATGGTACAGCAGAGGACGAAGACGAAAGAAAACGTCGTAGCAAATACGCCTTGGGTGAGAAACGTAATGGCTTCTAGCATTTCTCTCTCGGCCGTAAACGTGGTTTTTAGCACAGTAGCATTCTTGTTGAAATCGAAAACCCACTCAAGTCTGTTTCCAAGGCAGAAGGGGATAATCAAAAGGGACATTGAAATGTAGATGAAGATAATAATTGTCTTTGTCCTTCCCCGTGTGATGATCGTCTTCACCTTCAGAGGGACAGCGATACACAGACATCGTTCAAAGGCGATGAAGGCGGTGATAAAAGTGGCGATTTTGACAAAGAGGTAATGAGGCACGGATGCCGTGAGGTACAAGATGTCCCTGGGGTCAAAGGGCAGCTCAGAGTTGTAGAAGAGTGGGTTCACGCAGATGCTTTGCAATGTCGTGGTCAGAAGGGAGAACAGGTCAGAAACAGCAAGCCCTGAAATGATGAACAGTTTCCGGGTGAAAAAAAAGCAAAACAATTTATTATGTATATATATATATATATATATATATATATATATATATATATATATATATATATATATATGTACATGTGTGTGTTTGTGTGTGTGCGTATGTGTGTGTATGTGTGTGTGTGTGTGTGTGTGTGTATGTGTGTGTGTGTGTGTTTGTGTGTGTGCGTATGTGTGTATGTGTGTGTGTATGTGTGTGTGTGTGTGTGTGTGTGTGTGTGTGTGTGTGTGTGTGTGCGTAAAGTTATTAAAAATGTTGCCATTCACTTTCAGACTCGAACATTCTTCTATATTTCTAAGGAATGTTTCATTGTACACGGTGATAAAAAAATAACTACTAAGCAACATTTTTTTCTGAATATCTCGCACACAATTTGTACTAGAATGTTGTAATTTGGAACAGATACGATTCATCCAAAAGGAATTTGTTTGATATAAAATTCATAAAGAAAAATCCTGTTTCCAAAAACGGAAATGTCTTTTATAAAAACCACCTATGAACGCAAAAAAGCACCAATTTAAAAGACCCCGTAAAGAGAGCCATGGAAAGACTGGTTTGGGTTTTTTTCCCTTCCTTTTCTTTTTTAAATCGAATCTTTCTTTCCCTGTAACATTTAAACAACATTTGTTTTCTCTTCCAAAGTTTTAAAATGTTTGTAAAATTCTGGAGTTCCGACACGACAACCAGTGCTCTATATGTCTTGTTTTGGACTCGACACATTTTAACGCTTCTTTTATAATGTTCAATGGGGGCCATACACAAGGATCCACCCAACCATGAGTACTTAAAGCCAAACACAAGGATCCACCCAACCATGAGTACTCAAAGCCAAACACAAGGATCCACCCAACCATGAGTACTCAAAGCCAAACACAAGGATCCACCCAACCATGAGTACTCAAAGCCACACACAAGGATCCACCCAACCATGAGTACTCAAAGCCAAACACACTGAACATCTTACAGTACAGATTTGTTTCTAGAGACAATAAGGGGTAGAGTTAGGTTGCCCAAATAGACAGCAGTTATGGAGTTAACAAATCCTGGAAAGTGATTTTAGGCTTTGCCAATGAATTAATACGATGGAGGGAGTCATGAACAGTATCATGGCAGGTGTTTTCTTTACTCCTCCATAGTAAAACTATGGGGCCCCCCCACCTGCAGGGGTGCGTTTGACTCAGTTTGGAACAAAATAATTAAGAGCAACATAGAAAGTTGAGTGTTCTCTCAACTACTAGGAGACTGGAGTTTGGCATTTTATTTGGGCGCCTGTTGTAAGCGCGCTTCGTAGCGACGTTTTTATAGAGGTCAGAAAGCGGCTGCTGTACCATTGCACGGTGTAGGAAAATTATAAATAAGTTTATACTTCCCTTACAGAAGGCCAGCCAGAAGGTAACATTGTCCGCGGAGTAATTTATGGAAATTTTCATTACAGCTAACATGTTTTTTAAAATTTTAAGCGTGAGATATATTCTTTAATGTCAAGCGTGAGATATTTTCTTACAACATTTCACGTTTGTAATATAAATGATTTATTGCTCATGAAGGGCGATACTAAAACAGCTCCATGCATGGTATAAAAGTGCAGTGTTTTATTCTTTCATCTTATGATTCTACGTTTTCTGCTTGCTTTGATTATGTTTACTTTATTGTTGTTGTTTTCTTTGTGTTTATTTCACAGATGGAGACTTTCGGATATCGTGATATTATGTATAAGTTTGGCCAAAATTATAAGACCAGATCTTCAAAACCCTAGCTCTGACACCGACTCACATAAAAGGCTGCATTTCGCCAGTTGACTTCAGTGTGGTTCAAACAAACAAAAGTTCGAGTATATATGTGAGTCATCGTGGTGGAATCAGGCTCTCGTCAAAATAATCAAAGTGAAGAAACTTGCATTTTCCGCAGGTTTGTGAATGTTTATCAAATTTGTGTTTTTTGGCTCAACACCTTTCATGCCTATTAATAAACTCATTTTTGAGGAAATTTTTCTGAAAAACGTTGCTTAAAGGCACAAAAATTTTAATTTTCAGTTACCACGGACTCTTAAGCTAAGGAAATAACTAATCTTTGGCGGCCATTTTCTTACTAATTTTACCTCTGAAAACAAGTGACCCCCACCTCCTTCTTTTGCAAATATCTCGACTTGTATTCAAGATAAATGGATATTTTTTTCCTCCAAATAAAGACAGGTGAACAAGCTTTAAGATGATACTACCAATAACTCTACATGCCCAAATATTTGACGAGAGCCTGATCCCACCACGCTGCCTCACACATTACACTTGTTATAGCGGTAGACCATGATTTACCCTTCTTGTGAAATTGCCAGATGTAATCACTCGATGAAACTCGTGATTATAATTTAGCAATATCACTTGTAGAATAAATCATGATCTACCACCATAACTCATGTAATGAATACTTTATAAGTCGAGAAAAAGACGAGAACTCAATGTTCTCTCGCGCTCTCTCTCTCTCTCTCTCTCTCTCTCTCTCTCTCTCTCTCTCTCTCTCTCTCTCTCTCTCTCTCTTGAAAGGAAAAGATTTCATTGCTGGGAAAAGACCAGAAGTAGTTTGCTGACGTCAGGCAGTATCATAAATGTACTTAATCTATTATATCTACCTCTAAGTGGGTTGTATTCTGTTCCAGGACTGTTGAATAATAATAATAATAATAATAATAATAATAATAATAATAATAATAATAATAATAATAATAATAATAATAATAATAATAATTGCATTTATATAGTGCATATCCATGCTCAAGAGCATGCTCTAAGCGCTTTACAACCATTATTACCCCAGCAGACCCTCTGAAAATACTCAGTAACATTCTCGGCTTCCGCGGAGGCATACAGTGCAAGCTGCGGATTTCATGCGCTAAAACACTATCAAACTGACAAGATCGTTCACTGTCTATAGCCGGGCACCCATTTCCACCTGGGTGAAGTGAGGAAAATTCGTGTAATGTGCCTTTCCCAAGGACACAACGTCGGGTCCCTGACGGGATTCGAACCCACGACCTTACGGTTGCGAGTCCGAGAGCCTAACCACTAGGCCACCGACGCCATATGTCAGCAGTTAGTATCTGTTTATTTGATCATTTCCATCTCAATTATGTAGATTATATTTCTCTTTCAGGACTGATGGACAGGCATATTCGTTGGAAGTAACGAAGATTTTATTATTTTTTAGAAACAGTCGATGTGATAATTGCTATCTCACCCATGAGGCTGATGTTCATGCTGTCCTGAAAGCCTTGCTTGGCAAACACCACAATGTTGATGATGTTGGAGGCCACGCCGAACAGACTAAGGACACCAGAGATGACCACAACGTTAACTACTTTGATAATATGGAACTGCTCGTCGCTTACGATATTTTCATGATATGAACCAGAAGGTGATGGTGTTGTCATTGGCAAGCTCATATACATAATATATTGGTCGCGAGAGTTAGTTGTGTTGTTTCCCCACAAATGTGAAATCGACATTCTGGATGGGAGAGACGTGTGGGACATCGACACCACAGTTACTTTAGCGCTAGGCTCCTCCCCTATTTCAGGCACAGACCTTGATTTATACACTCAGTACAAAGGGAACCAGAACGTAATCAACGACCCCCCCCCCCCCCCCCCCAACAAAAAAAAAAACCGATCATTTATCAACGTTTTTTCTTTGTGTTCCTACATTGCACTCTTACATTATGACAGCCATTTTTAATAACATGACGATTATGTTATCAAAATTGTATAACAAAATTGTATTACTTGTTATAATATCTGTGTCGTATAATTATATAGATTTGTTTAGCAGTACCGAACATTATGGCTTACAGTCTATTACAACCATAATTGTATTTATTTTGAGCAAACATTCTACACATAATTATAGAGTCTGAATGTCGCAGTGATAATATTGACCCTCAGTCAAAAGGAGTAAAGGTCTTCGTTTACCTAGATATACCTGGAGGTGTCATCTCTAACTCCGAGGTTGACGTGTAATGACCCTCCATCTTTCACGGTCGCGCGCTGCCGTTGCACATTCTGCCATATCCAGGCCAGTCTATGTTCTTATGTTGTCCATCCATGTTATAGTTTGCTTTCCTCTGCCTCTCCTACCCCGCATCTTTCCTTCAGGCACCTTTTCCGTAATGGTCTCGTGACGTTTTAAGTAGCCATAGTATTGAATTTTTCGACATTCTATTTTGTGCAGCAAGGTTTGTCTTGTGTGTGTAGAATCTGAAACACCTCTTTGTTTGTCTTTTCTGTTTTCTAACTTATTCTGGCTATTCTACAGTTAAGTAGCACCACATCGCAAACGCATTCGTTTTGTTTTCTTCTTTCCTTGTCAACGTCCAGGTCTGTGCGCCAAGCAGTTTCATATGTGAGGCAGCGTGGTGGAATCAGGCTCTCGTCAATTTTTGGGCATTTAGAGTTATTGATATCATCTTAAAGCTTGTTCACTTGTCTTTATTTGGATGAATAAAATATCCATTTATCTTGAATACAAGTTGAGATATTTGCGAATGAAGGAGGTGGGGGTCACCTGTTTTCAGAGGTAAAATAAGTGAGAAAATGGTTGCCAAAAATTAGTTATTTCCTTAGCTTAAGAGTCCGTGGTAACTGAAAATTTACCTTTTTTTGTGCCTTTAATCAACGTTTTTCAGAAAAATCCACACAAATATGCGTTCTTTAATGGACATGAAAGGTGTTCAGCCAAAATAGAAAAATGGGATAAAAATTCACAAACGTGCGAAGAAAAGGTAAGTTTCTTCACTTTGATTATTTTGACGAGAGCCTGATTCCACCACGCTGCCTCACATATAATCTTTAAGCTTTTGGGCCGTGCAGTTTTTTTTTATTGCTCTGCCTGTGTTGCCGTTATATTTGATTGGTTTGGTGTTTATTTCGTGGAGGGAGAATTACGGGAAGCAAAGCTTAAAATAGTAGAACAAATCCAAATTTCGTCCAATCCTAACTCTGTCTCATATAGGCATGAACAGTGTTTGGTTATTTTTCATGTGAGTCTCTTGAACAAAAAGAGAAAGCGCACAAAAAATACCCCCCCCCCCCCAAACCAATAAAACGAAATAAAATTAAATTAAATCAATGTTTTAAAAATAGTTGTGAAATAGTTACTTGTCTTTTCTCAACTTTTGACGAGAACGTCTTCCTCTTCTCCTTACCAAAAACATACATTTTAATGATCAAAGTAATAGTTACTTTCGAAAGGTCAATAAATATGTAATGGTATATACTCTACGATCTCAACAACACAGTCCTGATCATTTAGAAAGCGCCGCTTCTGCACAGCCTGACATGTCCAACCCGGGCTAGAGTGGGGGTGGAGGGTTGGGGGAGGGGGGCAACGTTTCAGCACTAAGAGGAAGATACTCAATAAAAATTGAGATAGATAGATAGATAGATAGATAGATAGATAGATAGATAGATAGATAGATAGATAGATAGATAGATAGATAGATAGATAGATAGATAGATAGATAGACAGATAGACAGATAGATAGATAGATAGATAGATAGATAGATAGATAGATAGATAGATAGATAGATAGATAGATAGATAGATAGATAGATAGATAGATCAACAAAGTTCAGGGTTTCTCGAGGAAATGGCGTGTGCGATTTAAGGGAGGGGTGTTGGAGACGCTTTAAGGGTGAGAGGGGGGGGGGGGTGAGCCTTCACCTGACGGTTATCTCGCAACAACACAGACGAAGACTATGACAATAGCAAGGAAATTGTTGTGGTTAATGTTAATGAGGTTAAGATCATGTTTAATAGTCTCAAAATTATGGAAATTGAGGTTTAGACATTTTTAGCTTCCTCAGCCACTCCTACAACTATCCCCCAAAATCCTTATTTCGTCCCCTACCGGGCATGTTTGTCAGCGTCATTTCCTCATAAAGTCAATATTTTATTTTTCTTCATCGGCCGTTTGCTCAAAAACGCGAGTTTTCTCTATACTTTTTTAAATAACTCCACCATTTCTTATCCAATCTTCATGAAATTTTCACAGAATGAAGACAAGATGTAGCACTAAAAATTTGTCTGTTGAATTGTTTATATATGAAATTAATTTTTGTTGGTGGTGTCTGGAGTGTGGATTTTCACAAATTTTTTGCTAACTTGAATACTACCTCAGGAAAAAAAATAATGAAAAAATGTCTAATTCGTTTAGGAAAAAATCAGCAGATAAATATTTAGACCTAATGTTGGTTAACTTGCATACAAAAAAAACAACACAATCAATTTCCATGAACGATAAGAACGGTATTCATTACGTAAGACATGTCAACAAATCCAATATGGCCGCTGTATCCATGAAAACGAAACTTTTTTCTCAAGTTTGATTTCGGATTTTAAGTCTCCTGACTATGCTTGTTATATGTGTGAAATATGGTAAGATTTTTGCCCGCTAATAAGCGAGATAGCCTTCAGGTGTAGCCCCCCCCCCCTCCCCCTCCTCCTCCTCCTCTTAAAAATATTTTTTAAAACATTATAAATGACCTTTCACTCCCTCTTTTTGTGCAAATTGTGAGATCATGCAGCAGCAGATATGTACCTTTAAAAATAAAGAAAGAAGTTTTTTTTTTACCATCCAGCATAAGGCTATTGTCAAAATAACCATCCGTGTGTACTGCTCTTTCGAGTATGTATCCATATAACTCTAAAAGTCTTGTGATTAAATTCCTGCATGTAGAATGATGACAATGACAATGACAATGACAATGACAATGACAATCTTTATTCATCTCGCACGGAGAAATTTGCCTTGGTCGTTAACAATGGTAGTAGACGTTACAAAAGTTAGACTTAAAGGTACACTCACGCAAACGCACAAGACAGGACATAAGGTCAGGTAAATACAATAATATGTCTCACGTGCTGGGACAACCCGCTCCGTAAACATTCTCTCTCTCTCTCTCTCTCTCTCTCTCTCTCTCTCTCTCTCTCTCTCTCTGTGTGTGTGTGTGTGTGTGTGTGTGTGTGTGTGTGTGTGTGTGTGTTTCATTTGTAGCACTGTGTGTTCAGTAACCTCACTGCAGTTGGTACGAATGAATTTCTATATCTGTCTGTTCTTGCTTTTTTGGAAATGTATCGTTTACTGCGAGTCGATAGTTGAAATTCTGATGTCAGTGGGTGGCTATGGTCACTAAGCATTATTTCCGCCTTTTTTAGAACGTTTGTCTTGTGCAGATATTCAAAGTTACTCAGGTCTCTGCCAATTGTTCTTGATGCCTTTCTTATCAACTTGTTTATTTCTATAAAGTGTTGCCTTCCCAAATTGCTACCATAGCAAGTGATACCAAAATTTATCAAAGTTTCTACAGTTAGCCTCAATAAAACCAGACACATTTTAATTGCGTGTTTCATGAAAAGTTGAAAACCCATTGAGCTGAAATTTTCCACACGTGATTGTGAACACTTAACGCTCCTGATCAGCCTGCATTTATGATCAGGTGCCTAGTTAATAAAGCTCAGGTCTTGTTTTGTTAAAAACCGTGTTTTTTCATTTTTCTCGAACGTTTTTTTAAATATATTATTTAAATATGTTTAACACATCTTTTATCTGTAGCCAAGAATAAAACGTTAAAAGTTTCATTTCAAAACATCTAAATCTAAAGATACAGCATGCCGTGTTTAAGGAACGAAGAGCGCAATCAGTCAGTTGGTATGCTGAGGGCCAATACGCCAGTAGCGAATGTTGCAAGGACCTTCAATGTGACAAGAGACACGATATATCGACTAAACAATCGTTTGCAGACGTCTGGATCCGTGCAGGATGGTCCCCAGACGGGTCGTCCTAGAGCTACAACACCAGCCCATGACCGGTACATTCGGATCTTGCACCTACGAGATCGCTTCCGGCCTGCTACCAAGACAGCCAGGGAGTGGCCGGGACGGAGAACCATAAGTGCCCCGACGGTGCGCCAACGCCTCAGAGCTCAAGGTCTCATTCCTAGACGCCCCGCTCGACGCATCTGCCAGCTCCCGAGGCACCGCCGAGTCAGACTCAACTGGGCCCGCCTGCACCGACGGTGGATTTTGAGACAGTGGGATAATGTGATGTTCACAGATGAGTGTCATTTCCAACTGCAAAGCAATGATGGAAGGCAGCGTGTCTACAGAAGGATTAATGAACGTTTCTCTAACAGTTGTGTGAGTTCAGTTGGAGATAGGCGTGGTGTCATGGCCTGGGTTGGGATAACCAGCACCGGCCGAACATACCTCGTTTTCATCAACGGGAACCTCACCGCCAGACGCTACCTTAATGAAATCATTAGCCCGCACGTCCTCCCGTTGTTGGCTCGCAATGGAAACACCATATTCCACAACAGGACAATGCTCCAGCTCACTGTGCCCACCTAACCACAAACGTTTTGAACATCAACAATGTGAATGTTCTCAATCCATGGCCGGCTTTGAGTCCCGATCTGAACCCCATCGAACATCTTTGGGATATGATGAAAAGGCAGATCAGAGCCCTTACACCTCAGCCCGTCACCTTGGATCAGCTACGTACAGCATTTACAAACACTTAAAACAACATTCCACAGCATTCCATACAAAGACTTGTGAGAAGCATGCGGCAGAGGGGCACAGAAGTCGCCAATGCCCACGGCGGCTATACGCGGGATTAACTGTGACTTTTCATTTTAGGGCATACAATTAAAAGATCAAATTTCAGGTAATAAAGTTCCTTTTTTTAAATTGTTTTTTTGTGTAATTGATTTGTAAAATATTCAAACTTTCCTTATAGAGAGATTGTTTCTGGTTAAAATCAGTCTTTCAATACAAAAAACACTTAAGAAGGGGTGTCTGGTTTCTTTTGACGCCAAGTATATTGTGGTGGTGTAGAAAATCTGAAGGATGGATGGATTCAGATTGAAAGACTTTAGTTTCCTCAGAAAGTACAGCCTCTGATTTACCTTTTAAACGATATTTTTACGAGGTTTTGCCATGTAAATTTGTTGTCGATTTTAAGACCGAGATATTTGTATGAATCCGTGATTTCAATAGTTTCTTGTTCAATTACGAGTGGTGGGATTGTTAGTTTTTCTCTTCTAAAATCAAAAATAATTTCCTTTGTTTTTTGGAGGCTCACTTTTAGAAAATTTGAATTGCACCTTTTAAAAAACATATATATTTCTTCGAAATACTCTTTTTCATCAAGGTTTATTAATCCAATAATAGCGGAGTCATCTGCAAACTTAATTAAGCGTGTTGTTTTATATATACTTCTATGATCGTTGTATATATTGTATACCAAATTGGTGACAAAACACACCCTTGAGGACCGCCGGTGTTACAAAGAATTGGGACAGATGTTGTGTTGTTTAGCTTCACATAATATTATGGTGGTCTGCCTGTCATAAATTCCAGGACCCATGCTGCGATATGATGACTAACTCTCGGACTCAGAAGTTTTTCAATGACAATATGCGGTTGAATTGTATTAAATGCAGAGGAAAAATCAACAAGAAGTCCCCTCATATACGTTTTAGATATTGCAAGGTGTTTCAGTATAAAGTCACAAAAATCAAGTACAGCATCTTCTACGTTCCTCTATTGTTTGTATGCAAACTGGAATGGATCTAGATTTCCATGAACACAACCTAGAATATTTGAGAGGATCAATTTTTCAAGGCACTTGATAGCAATGGATGTAAGAGCGACTAGTCTTAAGTCATTTAATTCATAATTTAGGCTTTTTTGGTATTGGTATTACCTCCGATGTTTTCCATATTTTTTCATGATACATCTGAAGTGAAAGTATATTTTGTCAGCTTTACCTCTCTTTTCATTTTGAATTTTAATGAGAGCAATATATATATTTATATTTATATATATATATATATATAATATTTTTTTTATGTATGCCTGCATGTGTTTTTACTGTCCTGTACAGCCATGAAAAATTTCCCTCTGGGATAATAAAGTATTATCTTATCTTATCTTATCTTATTATTTTTAAAAACTTAATATTCACAATAAAAGAGCAAACATTAATTTTTTAATCAATTTATCATTACATAAAAGTAACATTAATTATTATGTCAACCTGTTTTATGTAAGGGCAACAACTTGTCGCTTCCATGAATTTACACAGGAAGAAAGAGTTACCTCCCTTACAGTACACAAAAGCATTTATTTTGCTCACGTTCCACGTGATCTTTTTCAAATGTTTTTATTTCAATACACACTTTCTTTTTTCCGTGAGAGTGTATTATATAATATATATATATATTTACAGTTGGGTCCAAAATGAACTTGAAAATGTATTCACTCATTTATCGTCATGTGGCGTCGGTGGCCTAGTGGTTAGGCTCTCGGACTCGCAACCGTAAGGTCGTGGGTTCGAATCCTGTCAGGGGCCCGACGTTGTGTCCTTGGGAAAGGCACTTTACACGAATTTTCCTCACTTCACCCAGGTGGAAATGGGTACCCAGCTATAGACAGTGAAAGATCTTGTCAGTTT
>NW_004798368.1:116657-151891 GCF_000002075.1 Aplysia californica
AGGATCCACTCAACCATGAGTACTCAAAGCCGCACACACCCTACACCTTACTGTATAGAGCTGTTTCTGCAGACAATAAGGGGGGGGGGTGATACGAGGTTGCCCAAGTAGACAGCATTTTGTGAAGATGATATAACCTGGAAGGTGAATATGGGCTTTGCCAAGGGACCAAATGTCATAGTCATAGAGGAAATGTTCACGCTTTTCAAACGACTGAGGAATCATGAACACATTGCAATCCTCTGAAAGCTTCGCGAGCTAGGAGATGGTACAGCCGTCGTAGATGAAGATATACCTTGAGAATTGTGACAGTCGAGATGTAGGAAAGTCCTTGCTTTCAGACATTGTCTACGGACAGACGTACGTCTCATGTGGCTCATATATTGAATTCTGCACCCTGATGACTTTTAAAGGGGTGCGAATAGTGTGTGTTTGTCCTACAGTGGTCATTTTATCTATGAATTTTTCGTTCTGATTCTCTATAGGTCTTAACTGAAGGACTATTTTCTCCCTTGATATCAAAGAAGCCCTTGGTGGTACTTTAACATTATTTCAGTACCATGTGCGAAACTACCAAAATGAGTTGGTGGTGAGGAAATATTCAATTCAAAAGGCTCTCAACTTTTAACTGATCTTAACCATGATCTCAGCAGGCAAAGGGAACTTGAGAAAAACTATCTGCAAACTTCTGCTTGCCTGTTATACTACTGCAGTTTGCAATAATAATATGGTAATTCGTTGGGATTTTTAGTGGTAGGCCTAATGTGAACTAGGGCGTCACGCAACAAAAATGGGGACAAAGCTGAAAATGGGTCGTTGTTTTTTTATGCACTATGTAGGGCAAAACCATTCGATGGATTTATCTAAAAATGAATACCAGACACATTCCTTTTGACTTCCCAATGTTGGGTACAAATTTGAAACGCAAACTTCTGTGTGGAGGAAAATATTAACAAAAATAGTGGTACAGTTGTTGTTTTGTTGGGTTTTTGTTTTGTTGGGGTTTTTTTTTTTTGTGTGTGTGTGTGTGTGTGTTTTTGTGTTTGTGTGTGTGTGGGGGGGGGGGGGGATATCATTCTGTATATAGTTAAAGGCGGATGAAATGGACATGCATTGAATGTCAACTAAATGGAGAATATTATTGTCTCTGCAACAAACAATATTTTTATTCGATATTGTCAAAAATAATGGGAAACAATACAGTACGTATTAATTCCATCAATTTTGGTTTACTTCAATACGTGAGCGGACACACTTCAAAGATTCTTAGATTTCGCACAAATATTTTTGCCAAATCCGATTTTTAAAGGATAATTTTGAGTGACCGTATCCCCTGGTGATTGGTGCTATAAAATGAATTATTTATGTGCCAGATGATGAAAAATTTATTAAGCTTTAAATTGGTATGCCAATGTGTGAGTAGTGCAAGATCTTAACATAATGATCGTATGAATACATTTTCGAGTTTCTTTTGGACGCCACTGCGTACCTTTTCTTGCTTTCTGTTCAACTCCGACGTAGAGTATCTAGAATTTAAATTAATTGTTTAAAATGTAAACAGATTTGTCTTCTTATTTCAAAATTAGACCCTCTACGGAAAGTGTTTTCATATTTTCAGAAATGAAATAAAACTCTGACTTGAAAGAAGAACTTTATAGATTCTTCTGCCCCATTATCTGATCCGTCCAAGGCTCTGTCCGTCTATGAACTCACACTTACACAAACCTGATCACCCATCCGTCCCTTCACACAAAGGACATCAGCTAAACTCTCTATTTCTCGTCCACACATGACACGGTATCTGCAAAAGTCATAATTTCCTTCCATCTGGTCTGAATCTTACTTAAGCTGACAAATAGTTATTGTTCACACCGATTGCTCAGTTTTATCTCTCAGTAATCATCGTTATCATCCGGTGCCTTGCCGACTGGCGTGGGCGATCATGGACCTCCACTTCACTCTGTCTTGCGTTGCAGCAATGGTGTCTTTTGTTCTTGCTGCTCCTAGCCATGTTGTCATCTTGTCCAGTATCGTTTCCCTATATCTGCCTCTGCCTCTCTTTCCATCAAACTTGCCTTTTGTTACAAAATTCTGAAATGCTTCTTGTGTGTCCGAAGAAATTTGCCTGTCGCTTTCTTATAGTCGTCATAAGCTGTCTTCTGCAATTTGCTTCAAACAAGACTTCTTCATGTTAATGAACTACAACTCTGTCAACCCAATTGTTCTTTCCAGCTGTTTATTGATTGTCCATGCTTCGCACCCGTATAATAGGATTGGCTCGATGTAACGTTTTAGTACTCCTTTCCTCGTTTCCAGTGACAGACTGATGTTTGTGAGTATCTGTTTCATTTTGTGGAAGGTTGCTTTTGCTTGGCGAATGCGGCAGAAAAGGAAGAGGGTGCACTGATGCAATCTTCTTACTCCGACAACTGTGTGGGTGGGTTTTGGAATACGACCAAGATCTCCATCTCGTATTTGTGGATTTAGAAAAAGCCTTTGATCGAGTAAACAGAAACAAGCTATGGAAGATCCTGGAGCAGTACGACATCAAGGGACAACTGCTAGACAATATCAGGGCTATCTATGCCAACAGCAAAAGTGCAGTCCGCACTACCAGTGGAACATCGGACTGGTTTCCAATAATATCCGGAGTCAGACAGGGCTGCAATCTCTCCCCTCTGCTCTTCGTGATCTACATGGACCAGATTACAAAAGAGGCCAATCCAGACCCAGAGGCACTCAACGAACTCATGTTTGCAGACGACCTGGCAACGATGAACAATAAGACCCAGCTACAGAAGCATATGAGCCAACTAAATGCGAACTGCGAGAAATATGACATGAAGATCAGTATTAGCAAGACCGAAGTCATGACAATTAGCAGGAGACCAGATAAAGTGAATATCAACATCAATGGATCCCAACTAAAACAAAGCAGCCAATTCAAATACTTGGGCAGCATTTTCACAGAAAATGGAAAATTAGATCGAGAAATAGAGACTAGATGCTAGAGAGCCAACGCAGTCGGCTATCAACTCGGCCCTCTCCTGAAACATCCCAATATCCCCATGAGCACCAAGGCGAAGCTCATCAACGCCATTTTCCTTCCAACACTCACATATCAGTGCCAGACATGGTCCCTAACAAAAGCCCTAGAGAGGAAATTGGTCACATGCGAGATGAAATGCAGAGCGGTCATCAAAACAAGAAAAGACCAAATAAAAAATGAATTCATAAGGGACACTGTAGGAGCAACACCAGTCCTACCATACATTGAAAAACAAAAGGTCAAGTGGTTCTTACACCTCACGCAGATGCCCTCAAACCATCTAGCTCTGAGAGCATACAACAGTAAATATTCTTGATGGAGAGCCGGCTGGAGAACCAGAGGAAGACCTAGGCGACGATGGAGTGAATCTGTGGCAGACACCCTCAGAGCTCACGGGATGTCCCTCCTACAGGCCACTCGCCTTGCTGCAGACAGACGCCTGTGTCTCCCCGTGACACCCACCGGTACAAGCGGAAAAAGGTAAAGTAAAGTAAATAAGTGTACCATACACATGTGCCATCAGCTGGATAATAAACATTTAGTTTTTCTTATCATATTCTTAAAATTACGGAGATTTTCTCGGTCATATCAAAAAGACATTATTATTTTCCAAAGTGATCAAGGATTTATTTTTCTTTGAAATTATCATTATAAAACGACATTTTCGTAGGTGTCTGAAAAGTTACTTTTCCTCCTTGTTCCAAAATGTTTTCAGAAACACTGCTCGATATTTCGAACTCATTTTCAGATAAACAAAAATATTCACACTAGAGTTGACAGTTTCGGTTAGGTATGACGAAGACCAAAGGACCAGAAAAACGTTTCCATAGACACCACCAATACGGAAACTTGGGTCAATCACCATGTAGAGAAACAGGAGCGTTGAAGGTACGGCGCACACGATGAAAATGACAGCGATCAAGGTCACCATTTTTACAACCTTTTGATCTTTGACCCCAACTCCTCCCGATGCACGATCAGACTTGGCTACAGTGGCCTTTCGCCATTTTGTTTTACTTTTGAGTTTGACGATAAGAACGATGGTACAGCAGATGACGAAGACGAAAGAAAACGTCGTAGCAAATACGCCTTGGGTGAGAAAGGTAATGGTTTCCAACATGTCTCTTTCGGCCGTGAACGTGGTTATTAGCACAGTAGCATTCTTGTTGAAATCGAAAACCCACTCAAGTCTGTTTCCAAGGCAGTAGGGGATCACCAAAACAGACATGCCAATGTAGATGGAGATAATAATTGTCTTTGTCCTTCCCGGTGTGATGATCGTCTTCACCTTCAGAGGGACAACGATACACAGACATCGTTCAAAGGTGATGAAGGCGGTGATAAAAGTGGCGATTTTGAAAAAGATTATATGGGGAACCGCCCCTGTGACGTTCACCATATTCCTAGGGTCAAAGGGCAGCTCAGAGTTGTAAAAGAGTGGGTTCGCGCAGAGGCTTAGCCATATCGTGGGCAGCAGGGAGCACAGGTCAGACACAGCGAGCCCTGAAATGATAAACATTTTTGGTGGTGGAAGAGTTCAATATACAATCATGAGCCTCACCCCACCCCTCACCCCCCCCCCCCTTTCCTTGCAGGTTGTGTGACACGACGGTGAAAACCCTCTGACTTGAAAAGAATTAAACAAACCAGGCTAAAGTGAAATTCCATTTCATTTCTTTTTTGGCAAACCATCTTATCATTATTTGACAGATCTGCAACAGACATCGGCGATCATGGTCTTCTATTCATCCCTTTGTTCTGATTCTCTTTTTAAAAGCCACGATATCCTGATCTTTCCCCATCACCAATCTGTTTAAACCTCCTAGTAGGTTGTTCTGGGTCTACCCCTGACTCGTTGGCCTTCGATTTTGCCAATGAGAGTAAGATGTCCAAGGCCTTTATGTCTATACAAGTGTCCCAGAAACTGCATTTGTCCTTTCTTGACTTTTTTCTTAAATCAGCGAGCAGCCCACTTGGGCATCTTTCTTCAAGTAATGCATCCTGTGATTTCTTTACCTTCGAAGAAATTCTCAGCCATCTCCTAAGAAACTACAGTTTTGTCGCCTTTATTTCATTTTCATTGTCTGTAGTGATTGCCCAGCATTCACAGCCATATAGAAGGGTTTATCATACATAGCATTCCAGAATTTTCATTTTTGTAATACTTGAGATTTTTTTTAAACAGGATTCGGCTCATGGCATTGAAACTATCTTTAGTTTTTGTCATCTTTCGTTTTATATCTGAGGAACAATTGGTTTCGTATGTAATTATATATCCTATACATTAAAACTGTTGAACTTTTTTTTATCTTTTTTGTTTTTGCTTACGAGACTGCAAGAAGGCTTTACTGCTTAACTAATATTACCATGTATTCTATTGTCTTCATATCCCACAATAACCCTTTACGTTTACTTTACGTTACAACAGTATCCAGATTGACAATCTTTTTCTGAATCAGCTATTAAAACTCTGCCATTGGCATATCTAATGCTACTAATATTTTTTGCCATTCACTTTGAGACCTGGGCATTCTTCTGTATTTCTAAGGGTTGTTTCACTGTACATGTGAAAGAGATTGTTTACTAGTTCGTTTTGTTGTTTGTAAGATGGTTTGGTTTTTTTGTTTGTTTGTTTGTTGTTGTTTGTTTGCACCTGAACATATCCTTTAGCGTTTTGTCCATTTTGTCTTTCAAAAAAGTCATGAGAGGAGGGAAAAAATAAAGTCAGAAGTTGAGAAATGGAAAGTGACTATTGTACAACGATTTTTGTTTAGTTTGTTTGTTTGTTTGTTTGTTTGTTTTGTGTGTGTACTCTGAAAAAAATTGTTTTGCGTTTTGCCAATTTCATCTCTCAAAAAAAGGTTTTGTTTTGAATTCACGATTTGAGTCCCCCACTGTCATGTTCATTATGTTCCAAACCAGTAGCGCTTCATAAGTTCTCGGTTTTCTTCATAAATCTGGAAAATCGAGAGGACATTTTTTTTCTATCTCCTGAAAAATAAAAAGATTTCTGGGCTAAGAGCAAACGAACAGATTGCTGACGGTATTGAAAATAGGCCGGGTGCTTCATTTCACCATTGTGTCTATTATAGCCACCTCACTTATGTGTGTAATGTTCTATTCCATCAACGTTTGATGGCCATATTAATTTCAATTAACAGTAGATTTGGTTATTCAATCGTAACTTTACTGTAGATGTGATAATTACCATCTCACCCATGAGGCTGATGTTCATGCTGTCCTGAAAACCTTGCTTGGCAAACACCACAATATTGATTAAGTTGGAGGCCACGCCGAACAGACTGAGGAGACAAGAGATGACCACCACTTTGACCATTTGGACAATGAACCATTGCTCGTCGCTTATGATGGGTGCATAATATGAACCAGAAGGTGATGGCGTTGTCATTGGTATGCTCATTTTCTGGTCATGAGAGTATGTTGAGTTGCTTCCCCACAAATGTGACATCGACATTCTGGATGGGAGAGACGTGTGGGACATCGACACCACAGTTACTTTAATGCAAGGCTTCTCCCCTGTTTCAGGCACAGACCTTGATTTATACGATAAGTTCATAGAAAACCAGGGCTTAATCAAATACAAAAAAGTGATCATTTATCTACGTTCTTTCTTTGTGTTCCTGCATTGCACTCAAACATTATGATAGCTTTTTTTTTGTTAACATGTATATCATTAAAGTCGTATAACAAGAATGAATTACTAGTTGTGATATCTGTGTCGTATGCTTATATTGGTTTGTTTAGTCAAACCGAAGTCAAGGCTGACAGTCTGTTACAACCATTATTCTAATTATTTGAGAAAACATTCAACACATAATTATAAAGACCTGAATGTCACAGCCATAGTAGTGAAAATATTAACCTCTATCAAAAGGGATAAATGCCTTCGTTTGTCAGATTCAAAATACAACTCTTTGTTTCGTCTGAACCTGCTCCCGTGCGCTCATTAACACACCCGATTTTTCTAAAATTGTATCTCATTATAGGTCGATAGTTAGGAACCTGGAGATGGGTCGGCTGCATTTTTTGTCAGTCAATTATAGGTCGGTCCATAGTCGAAATGTGAAACACCGTGCCCCCATGCATGTTTGATTATCCAAGTGAGCTCACTGTATCGTTATAATTATTTCTTTCACTCAAATTGGCATTTCCACTGTGTGAACAGTCTCTCACGTGCTTTATCTTTGGGACTCTGTCTTTCTTTGTCTGATTTTTTTCTAGGTGTTAAGATGTGTTTTAAAACCCTTCGACGATATTTATTTGGATCATATAGGAGGCGGACTTCGACATTACCTGTCAAGGCTGCTACCCGGGGTGAGAAGAATACGATGTCACAGCAGAAAGACGAGATAATAGGTGAAAAAATCTCTCCACGCGTAATCAAACATGAGTCTTCTACGTGTGACGGCGAGTGCCACGATGTCACACCACAGACTCTGGTGACGTTTCTGTGTATTGTGAAAGAAAAGAATCTTTGTCTATATATTCACCGATATAAAGGGTGTCCATGCATTCTGAACCATGTAGTGGAGAGATAGAAACAACAGCAATATGTAACCGATTCATTGAAGGGCTTAGTCCTCTAACAAAGGCTCAGTCACGTTTCCAGAGTTTCGAGAAAATTGCAAAAAAACATTATTTTTTTATAACGACGGCTACTTGTGGAAAGAAAGTTTTATTATAATGACGGTTGCAACGTTTTTAGCTTTCTGAGAGTTTTCCAGCACCCTTTCTGAGGCGAAAAGAAAAACAACTCAAATTCTTATATTCTTGCTTTCAATACTAAGGTTAAGTTCATGCTGCTGGACATAACCTTCCTTTTAACCTGGCATTTTACTTGATGGAAAAGTCCTCAGCGTTATTTTCGCCAACACCGTGCTGGACACTTTCATGGGAGGGTCTGGTATTTGTGGGAATGGTTCTCTTAGTGCAGAGTCCTTCAACTTTGCCTTCTCATCAACAGGAGCTTGTTGTATTTCTTCTCTGCTATGGGAACAGATCGAATCCCACGTTTGAACAATGGCACTTTCTTCCTCGGTTCCACTTCGTTGACAGTGTACCGGCACCAAACTTCTGTTGTGTGAGGTTTAAGTATTCAGTTATAATAATAAATAACATTTGTATAGCGCATATCCCCGCTCAACAGCAGGCTCTAGGCGCTTTACAATTATTACCCCAGCAGACCATAGAACACTCCGAAACATTCTCAGCTTCCCGTGAAGCATACAGTACAAGCAGCCGATTAAGCGCTCAAACACTAACAAACTGACAAGATCTTTCGCTGTCTATAGCCGAATACCCATTCCCGCCTGGGTGAAGTGAGGAAAATTCGGGCCCCTGACAGGATTCGAACCCACGACCTTACGGTTGCGAGTCCGAGAGCCTAACAACTAGCCCACCGACGCCAGTAGATTGTGTACTGTCTGGCTCTTCGCTTTGTCCAAAAGAGAACCAGTAGACATTGCTGAAAAAATGTTTACTTCTAGAGATGTCTTTGAATGTAAACTTCGGAAGGCCCTCATTGGCACTTTTCATAAAATCCAAAATGTCCTTCACCTTGATGGAATTTACAATGAATAGGTGGGATTGTTTACTTCCTTGAATTGCTTTCACCAGTGGGAATCATGGCTCGCTCCACGTTTTTCATTTTTTGTTTTGGCCCAAAGTCCCTATCAGTGGGCAAGAAAATGTGACCTTTGTACAAGACAATGTGATCGATCTTTTCATACAGTTTCTTTTCTTTGAGTGATTGAAGGGGAACTATCATTTCGTTATTCTTATTCTGCCCCGGACATCGTCATTTAAGAAAATTAAATAACTTTGCATTCCGAGCCCTCTGTTTTAAAACTTTGAGAAAACATCAACAGACTTCAGCTGACCCTTTGCCAGCTTCCGCCTCACTGCATATTTTCATTATGGCAGAATCATTTTCCTTTTTTTTTTCCCTTGCCCATTTATATGAGATTGACGCCATCTGATTAGTAGAAAAAAGTGCATATGATTGTGTCCAATAGTGTATTACATGCATACTTAGTATATCAATTAACTGTAATAGCGGATAGTGATTCCAGGATTACATATGTAAGTCATTAATCTGAGAGAGGTGATGATTTTGAATTAATAGTGGTGATGAGTGATGATGAGGGATTGCGTTTAAGTAATGTTAGCGTTAGTCCTATCTTCCTCTGCTCCAATGAGTCACGAGGGACGTGGGCACCCTCTATCCCGTTCCCTACAGGAACCATCTTTACGGTCACCATGAAGTTCCGAAATGGTGGGCTCAGTCTCTGCTAAGGTGATATCGTTAGTGTTAGCCTATTCTATCGGGCCAAGACAAATGTAGAGAGGAGCTAAGTGGGAAGACAGTATAGTGGCAGGTATGTTGGGGGGTATTTGTAAGCGGGTTGTAGTTAGCAAGTTGGCAGATTATGATCTTTAAAATTGCAGTATTCTACTCCCTGATCCTTTGCCCCGAGTATTCTTTTCGAGTCCAATTGAGCTTGGAGAGATTCTGACGCAGGATCCTCGAACCCAAGTCGAGAGGGCACAATTTACACAGAATATTGTATCCCCTGGCCTCAGGGGGAACGACCTCAAACTCCCAAATGAAGTACCCTATGTCTGAATCCTCTCAGTCTCGTCCAATATTGGTTGATCTATACTTCCATTGCTAACGTTGGCAGAATCATTTTCCAAGTCATGAACCCCAAAATCATACGTTCATAGCAAACGCTTGCAAAAAAGATCGTCGGATGAGAGGTTCGTGCAAGATAAGTTTATTTCTGGAAATCAAATGTGTAGGCATCGAGATTTTGGTCTGATTTAACTGCTCTAGTTTGCCTTTCTAAGAACTTGTATGTACTTTCCGCTTTAGCGTGGTGTAACTTTCTTTCTGCCTCTGGCCTCTTCTTTGAGTCCTTGTCTACAGTGCCTTTATTTGCATCTCCA
The DNA here is from genome assembly GCF_000002075.1 of Aplysia californica. NCBI lineage: Eukaryota > Metazoa > Mollusca > Gastropoda > Aplysiida > Aplysiidae > Aplysia > Aplysia californica. The sequence continues at coordinate 126,676 of NW_004798368.1, forward strand.
GCTCTTCACATTTTAAACAGGTGTCGCTTCAACGGTTGCCGAACCCATTGTTGTATTGTGAGATAAATTAATGTACTTAAAAATGCATATGTGAGGCAGCGTGGTGGAATCAGGCCCTCGTCAAAATAATTAAAGTGAAGAAACTTGCATTTTTCCGAAGGTTTGTGAATTTTTATAGAATTTTTGTTTTTTGGCTCAACGCCTTTCAAGCCCATTAAAGAACTCACTTCTGACTGAATTTTTATGAAAAACGTTGATTAAAGGCACAGAAAATGTAAATTTTTAGTTACCACGGACTCTTAAGCTAAGGAAATAACAAATTTTTGACGGCCATTTTCTCTCTAATTTTACCTAGGAAAACAGGTGACCCCTACCTCCTTCTTTCACAAATATCTCGACTTGTATTCAAGATAGATGGATATTTTTTTCATCCAAATAATAACAAGTGAATAAGCTTTAAGATGATGCCTAAAACTCTACATGCCAAAAAATTGACGAGCGCCTGATTCCACCGCGCTGCCTCACATATTTCACACAAGGCTTTGTTGACTCGCTCTTTCCATCCTGAAACAGAACATTCTGGAGCTGTTCATACTGTTCTAATTTTGTTTAAGCCACATTCGGTGGACGTTGAGACCCCCGTGTACCAACTGGAATGTTTTTATCGATGCATGTTGTGACATCAATGATTTATGTACAACAGTCACAGACTATGTTAAATTTTATGTAGATATAGTGACCCTTACAAAACAAGTTACCATCTTCCCTAACTCTAAACCGTGGATAAATTCTGGTATCAAAGACTTAATCCATAAAAAGAAAAAGGCTTTTAAAAACCATGACAAAACAGAACTAGAAGTCATAGACAAAGCTATTAAGAAAGTAATCTGGGTTGAAAAACAAAATATAAAAAGAAACTGGAAGATCTGTTTCAATCAAATAACTCTCGAGAGACATGGTTTGAGCTTTAGACCATAGTGGGCTACAAAAATAAACCAACAAACATAAGTGTTGACAACAAAAAGAGCTATGCAAATAAACTTAATGCCTTTTTCTCTCGTTTTGACAAAGGCAATTCGTGTGACTTGCCATGTGTGAACACAAATGAAAATAATGCTTTTGTCGTTGAAGAACGTGAGGTTATATGTGTATTTGGACGGTGTGAATGTGAGAAAGGCGTGTGGTCCTGACGGTGTGCAACCCAAAATTCTAAAAATGTGTTCAGCACAACTTAGTTCTATATTATCAACCAGTCGTTGTTGACACATGCTATTCCCACTATTTGGAAATGTTCTGAAATCGCCCCCCTTCCAAAGAAAGAAAAATTACTGAAATGAATGACCTAAGACCAATAGCCTTAACATCCGTAGTTATAAAAGTCTAGAAAAATATTGTGCTAAAAAGACTACGAACATACGTAGAACCCAGCCAGGACCCTCTGAGGCGTACGGAAACTTAGTAACAGGAGAGTTGTAGGAATGGCACGCAAGATGAAAATGACAGCAATGAAGATCACCATTTTCACAACTTTTTTATCTTTGACTCCCAACTCCTTCCGCTGCACGGTCAGACTTGGCTGCCGTGGCCTGTCGCCATTTTGTTTTGCAGTAGAGTTTGACAACACGAACGACGGTGCAGCAGATGACGAAGACGAAGGAAAATGTTGTAGCAAATATGCTTTGGTTGAGAACTGTAATGGCTTCTAGCATTTCTCTCTCGGCCGTGAACGTGGCTGTTAGCAGAGTAGCATTTGTTGTGAAATCGAAAACCCACTCAAGTCTGTTTCCAAGGCAGAAGGGGATCCTCAATACAGACACGACAATGTAGATGGAGATATTAATTGTCTTTGTCCTTCTCGGTGTGATGATCGTCTTCACCTTCAGAGGGACGGCGATACGCAGACATCTTTCGAAAGGTGATGAAGGCGGTGATAAAAGTGGCGATTTTGACAAAGATGATATGAGGCACGGCCCGCGTGAGTTGCATAATATCCCTAGGGTCATAGGGCAACAGACTGGTAGAAGAGAGGGTTCGCGTTGATGTTTAGCCATATCGTGGGCAGCAGGGACCACGGGTCAGTCACAGCGATCCCTGAAATGATGAACTTTTTGAGAAATGGAAAATGCAATATACAATAATGACCCCTCCTCTCTCTCTCTCTCTCTCTCTCTCTCTCTCTCTCTCTCTCTCTCTCTCTCTCTCTCTCACTCTCTCTGTCTCTCTGTCTCTCTGTCTCTGTCTCTGTCTCTGTCTCTCTCTCTCTCTCTCTCTCTCTCTCTCTCTCTCTCTCTCTCTCTCTCTCTCTCTCTCTCTCTCTCTCTCTCTCTCTTGCAGGTTGGGTGACACGACTGTGGAAACCCTCTGACATGTAAAGAATTAAACCAAGCTAAAGTGAAATTTCATTCTATTTCTTCTTCAGTAAATCATCATCATCATCAAGTGCCAGATCTGCAACATCGGCATTTTGGTTCTCTATCCATTCCTTTGTTCTGATGCTCTCTAAAAAGCTACAATTTTTATCTTTCCCCATCACCAATCTGTTTAAGCTCTCCAACCTCTTCAGGGCAATATCGAAGAGTTGAGCATGCAAATTATTCCAGAATTTTCATCTTGTATTCATTGAGATTTTTTTTTCCAGGATTAGGCTCCTTTTATTTAAATTATTTGTACTTTTTGTTATTCTTCGTTTTCTTTCTGTGGAACATTTTGTATCATAAGTAATTATATATCCTATATATTAAAACTGTTGATCAATTTTATCTTTTCGCTTTTGCTTATGAGATTGCAAGTATGATTTACTGCTTAATTTAATATTACCGTGCACAATGTATTCTGTTATCTTCATATGTCACAATAACCCTTTACGTTTACATTCTGTTACAACAGTGTTTAGAACAGATTAAAAGTCTTTCCTCTGAATCGGGTATTAAACCTCTGCCATCGGCATTTCTAGTGCTATTTATACTTTTGCCATTAACTTAGAGACCTGGGCATTCTTCTGTATTTCTAAGGGTTGTTTCACTGTACATCTTAAAGCGGTCTGGGGACATAACACATCCTTGACTCTCTCCTCTTCTATCTGCTTATATTTGCTGTACTCTCCCTCAGTTCTCACAACAGCTTACTGGTCCAAGTACAAATCTCTAATAATTCTTAGATCTTTTTCATTGATGTCTAGCTCTTCCAATAGTTAGAATAAACTACCATGTCTAACCTTTGAGAAATCTGTAAGACATAAATACAAGGGTTTTTTTTCAATTATTCAATACGTCTTTCTATTAAAAAGGTGAATGTAAAAATTCTAGTGCCCTTGTCAGTATCAAAGCGGAACTGTGTTTTAGGTATCTCTGGTTTGAGACTTTTCTCATTCCTCTCATTATTACTCGCAGCAAAATATTTGTAAAATGACTCATAAGGCGTATTGTTCTATGATTCTCACATTCAGTCACTCGTCGTGTTATAGGTCTTAATCGTGAATAGCTTTTTGAATCTCATCGCTGGCATAGATAGAATTTAAGGGCTTTGTTGCCAGGACTTAACATCGTCAAGATGGTTCCTTCTTTGTGTGTATGGGATATTTTCTGAAGGACCTGTGCCACCAGGGTTATCCTCTACTCACCACGACCGTCTCACATTTTGGTGGGCGACTGCTTAGTAGCTTACCTCCATATCTGAAGGTCTCTCACCTCTCCACCCGGAGACGCGCTGGGTAAGGTATGAGGACCCTACACTACTTCAGTAATGCAGTTTTCCGTCTTTACCGATTTGGGATATTTGATCCTCAAACATGTTGTAGCCACTGCGTGTGCTTTTCTTTGATTAATGTTCGAGTTGGTCATGACAGGTAGCGCAGAAGCAGACGCCTTCTAAAAGATCAAAATTGGGTAGACAAGGGCGTAAGGTATCTTACACATCTCACATTCAGTGGCTCCTGGTATTTTAGAATATGTTATAAAACTGACTCATATCTTCTGGAATCGCACCGCTGTCGTAGATAACAGTTAAGAGGTTTGTTGTTATTTCAGTGCCTAGTTCTTCTTGCGTGACAATCGCTTCAACTGGGATATTATCAAGCAATGTGATTTAGCCGTGTTACGTTTTCCTAATGACAGCTTGTACGTCGTTTGCTTTTCTATGATTGTTGTTTGGAGGTTACAGCAGCGGCTTCCTGATGCCAACTGCTGGTTGATGTACAGTTTTCTCTGCGAGCCTTTGTCACCTGTAGACAACCCACAAAGCAGTAGGGGCATTGATAGGATTTATGGCGCCTCCCATCGCAAAGATGGTCTCTTCTTTGAGTGTACGTGGGATTTTCTGAAGCACCTGTGGCACCAGGGCTCTCCTCTACTCTCCACAATCATTTCAAATTGGCTCGTGGCTGTTTAGCAGCTCCCCTCCATACCTACAGGTCTTTCCCCTATCCATTACCCAGGGACGGACTGGGTAAGGTTTCAGGACCCAAAACTTCTTTAGTAAATACGGTGTTTTATCTAAACCGATTTGGGATATTAGATCTCTAGACTTGTTGTAGCCACTGGATGTTTTCTGTTGAGATTTTTTATTGTTTTTTAAACAGCATAAAAGTCTGGAGTCAAATGACCAGTCTTTCAAACTTTGTTCACTATATGGGTAGCCCGCCTTTGTTGTGAATCAGTTAGAAGCTTTGCTGTCCCGCGCAGTAAATACTTATGAGTTTGTTCAAGATAGGGGAGGAATTTTTATCGAGTATCTTCGTCTGCTGAAAATGTTGCCCCCCACCCCCCCACCCCACACCCCTCCCTTCCACCCTGACCCTAGCCCGGGCTGGACATGACAGGCAGCGCAGAAGCGACCGCTTTCAAAATGATCAGAAATGTGTTGTTGAGATCGTATAGTATTTTTGTTGAGCTTTCGAAGATAATTATTACTTTGTCACTCAGTTCATTACAATTTATGTTTTACGTAAGGAGAGAAGGGAGTTCTCTTCAAAAGTAGAAAAATGGGAAGTACTTACTGTACAACAGATTTTTTAATTTTTAATTTATCTTATTTCTTTTTTGGGGAGGATGGTTGTTGTGTGCTTACTTTACTTTATTTTTAAAAAAATTTAATTCGTTTTGTGCATTTTACGTGACCAAAAACAAAGTTTTGAACTCGCGATTTGAGTAGCCCAGTGTCATATTATTATGTTCCTACGCTGTAGCGCCACTTTTGACGATTTGCAAACAACTTGAATTTACAGATTTCTTTTTAGAGGCAAAACGCGTTACAAGAAAATGATTTTATAGTGAACACATTTTGTACTAGATGGTCTTAAAACATGCATTTAATAAGCATACTGTCGCGATTAGAACCTGAAAAAATGACGGACTTGATTTTAAAAGCGATATTACCCCCGCAGTAAACCTTTTAAAATCTGTAGAAACCTCCAACTTAGATATTTTTATTTGTCTTTATAAAGGAATTTTCTAGAATACAGCTACCTGGAGTTTACAAAAATATTGATCTGTTAAGACAAATTGATACAAGTCCATGTGCAAAAACTGGAGAGTTTATGTTTAATATTTTAGGAAATATTTAACAGTAAGTTGCGCCACGAATTTTTGACCTCACAGTTAAGTCTATACTTTGCTTAGAGCAGGTTAGAAGGCAAATGTAGTCCGCGGAGTAGTTTATGCAAATGTTGATTACAGCTTATATCATTTCAAGCCGTAGATATCTTCCTATAAAATTTCACGTTTGTTATATTAGGATTTATTTCACCGAAAGTGCGTGGTTAGGCTACCGGACTCGTAATCGTGAGATTGCGGATTCGGGAGCTCGAGTCTCAGCTCGGTCCGACGTTGTGTACTTGGGAAAGGCACTTTACACGAATTTCCCACGTGGCTCGGTCCTTTCTTTAATAACCTAATAGTGTTGATAGGGATATTAAACCCATACCATTTCATTTTTTTCACCGAAAGTGAAGTATTAAAAACAATTCCCTGAGTGTGGTAAAAAAAAAGGCAGTTTCTTTCACCTTTGTCAGAATCAAAATACATTGTACAATTCTTTGTTTCGTCTGGATTATTCCACGTGTGCTCATTACCACAACTGATTTTTTTCTTATGCAGCTAAATGCTATCATAGGTCGACCTTTAGGAAAGTGCAGACAGGTGAGCCAAGGGTTTATTTCAATAAATTGCCACGGTGGCAATGAGTAACACGGCGCTAGTTTGATCATCGATTTGTCCTCACGTCATTATAATTATTTGCCTAGAATTTTCCTCTCGTGTAGACTAGTCTCTTTTGCACTTAATATTTGGTGGTTTGTCTTGCTTTGTTGGAGTTTTCTGAGTTGTTAAAAATGTGTTTTAATAATAATAAATAAGCTGTATGCTTTTTTCTTTATTATACATTGTTAGTCTAGCGAGCATGATATCATTCTAAAACAATACACAGTGAACAAAAACATCCAGTACAAATTAAACGTTAGGATGAATGGTCTTTTTTACCAACTCCTTGAGGCCAAAAACAGTCCTGCCGCAGAAGACCCAAACAAATAGCTAAAATAATTACTCTCAACTTTATACAGTCGAACCTGCCCTGACGGCCATCTCTATAAGACGGTCACCTGTACAAACGGCCACTTTCCATATCCCCCTTTGCGTCTTTTCTATAAAATTTAACTGTGTAAAAACGGGCACTTGTCCAACGCGGCCGCAGTCACCATATTATTTTAACACACAACCCCATAGATGTAATGCACAACCCCATAGATGTAACACACAACCCCATAGATGTAATGCACAACCCCATAGATGTAACACACAACCCCATAGATGTAATGCACAACCCCATAGATGTAACACACAACCCCATAGATGTAATGCACAACCCCATAGATGTAACACACAACCCCATAGATGTAACACACAACCCCATAGATGTAACACACAGCCCCATAGATGTAACGCACAACCCCATAGATGTAACACACAACCCCATAGATGTAACGCACAACCCCATAGATGTAACGCACAACCCCATAGATGTAATGCACAACCCCATAGATGTAATGCACAACCCCATAGATGTAATGCACAACCCCATAGATGTAACGCACAACCCCATAGATGTAATGCACAACCCCATAGATGTAACACACAACCCCATAGATGTAATGCACAACCCCATAGATGCAATGCACAACCCCATAGATGTAACACACAACCCCATAGATGTAACACACAACCCCATAGATGTAACGCACAACCCCATAGATGTAACACACAACCCCATAGATGTAACGCACAACCCCATAGATGTAATGCACAACCCCATAGATGTAATGCACAACCCCATAGATGTAATGCACAACCCCATAGATGTAACACACAACCCCATAGATGTAACACACAACCCCATAGATGTAACGCACAACCCCATAGATGTAATGCACAACCCCATAGATGTAATGCACAACCCCATAGATGTAATGCACAACCCCATAGATGTAACACACAACCCCATAGATGTAATGCACAACCCCCTATCTCACCAAGCAATGACACCTGTCTTAGACGACCACCTTACTGACTCCATTACGTTTTGTCATAAATTGTGCATTGGCCCCTAGCGTTGAGGGCGAGCCGTCATAATTCAATCCCCTGTCGTTGTTGTTAGGTAGTCCCTCCAACCGATCATGTTGCGTAGGCCCCTCCCACTGTTGAGGCCCCTCCCACTGTTGAGGCCCCTCCCACTGTTGACCAATAGGTAAATTGTTTTCATCTGCCATTGAAGTGAGCGTGTGATCCCTCATAACCCATAAGCCCCGCCCAGAACTCATACACAAATCGTAAGTGAGATGAGTGGTCACTGTTTACCCAGTCTGTGACAATGTAACAATGGACGTTAACATGAGCTTGAGACAGAAGCGTCGCTCGTTCTCCGAGTGGTGGCGACCCATGTGTATGTTTTACCAAAGCAATCGGTCCTCCCTGTCTGACACATTTCGTTTTATTATCGCCCTTGCACAAATGCAGCAACAAAAGGGGAAAGAAAGAAAAAAAAACACAGCGAAAACAACAACAACAACAACAACAACAACAACAACAACAACAATGCGGCTATCTTCGGTTGGGACCTCAGAAAGGAAGGGTTTGTTTGTTTTCTTCATCTTGATCAGTCCTGCCTAAGACGGCCACTTGTCTTATACGGCCACTTTTCTCCTTGACAATGGATGGCCGTCTTACACAGGTTCGACTGTATTTGGGAAGTGTTGCTACCCTTGACCCCCTGCCCGCGAGTGGTTGGAGGGTGCCGATGGCAGACCCCACTACTTGGTTTTATTGCCCCTCTTTTGCTTCTCTCTGTCTTGCTTGCTTTTCTCGAGCACCTATTGACGGTTAATGTTTCAAAGTGCCTCTGCTTTTTCAGTTGAACAAGCTAACCAAGTAGAAAACGAACAGACAAACAAACAAACAAACAAACGATTTCCTTGCTCATGTCTCGCTGCACCGGAGTCTGTGGTGTTGCGGTTAGGCGTGTAGCTGTCACATGCAGAAGACCCGAGTTCGATTCCTATGTGGCGAGAACTTTATCGAGTACAGTATATCGGTTTTTCTGCTGTTATATTGTATGTCTCTGAGCCTAGTTCGAAACCTACATCCTAAATCATCGAAACTGTGTCCAAGAGGAAGGAAAAGTACAAACAATGACAGAAAAACAACAACAACAACTACAACAAAAACAACAACAACAACAACAACAACAACAACAACAACAACAACTACAACAACAACAACAACATAAAAACCCCATCTGCTTAAAGTTACCAGAAGTAGATCTAGGTTGTCTTTTTTTTTTTTTTTTTTTTGCTCATTCATTTTACCAGGGGCAAATATCTGAGAGGAGATATAACAGAAAGGTTTAGAGTGTGGAGGGTAAAGTAATCGTTTGAAAAAGACAGTCGCCATGACCAGCTCACCGTGTTGTGAACGTACTCTCTCAGAACGGCAACTTGATATGTCCACTGTTTCTTCCAAAAAACAAAAAAAGATCAATTTTTCTTGGAAAGCACTTACGCAAGAAAGCTTTTTTTCATAGAAGTTAGTTACAGACCATCGTCTTACATCATATCATATCATATATGTGAATTTCAGATTCATAGATACGTGCATAAAGAAATAAAACAGTTTTTTACTTCTCCTGAAAAATTTCTCTCTTGGCACTGAGGCGGCTGAATCACACGGCTAGCGACATATTATATTAAAAAACACACTCTCACACACATATATACCCACAGACACACACAGTCACACACACACTCACACAGACAGATACACGCTCACGCTCAGACACACACACACACACACACACACACACACACACACACACACACACACACACACACACACACACACACACACACACACACACACACACACACACACAACATCAACTACAACAACAACATTAACATCATCATCATCATCAACAACAACAACAACAACAACAACAACATAAAACCCCCATCTTTCATTAAGTTATCAAGAGTAGGTTGTCTTTTTTTTTTTTTTTTTTTTTGCTCGTTCATTTTACCAGGGGCAAATATCTGAGAGGAGATATAAAAGAAAGGTTTAGAGTGTGGAGGGTCAAGCAATCGTTTGAAAAAGACAGTCGCCATGACCAGCTCACCGTGTTGTGAACGTACTCTCTCAGAACGGCAACTTGATATGTCCACTGTTTCTTCCAAAAAAAAAAATCAATTTTCCTTGGAAAGCATGCTTACTAGATTATAAGCTACTTGGTTGCGTTACTGCTTTAAGATCCGATCCGATCCCATCTGATTATTTTGAAAACGTTTTCAGTATTGAGCTCAATTCAGAAGTGGCGCAAAACATTAATTTATTTATTTCTCCGTCTTGCCTCCATTATACTACATTGGCATTAGTTTTCTCCCCCTCTACACATTATGATCATTATTATTTTAGACTATTTTATCCGGGGAAGCAAAAGGGAGGTGGACGTACGGTTTTGTTGTCGTTGTTTTTGCTGTTTGTTTGTTTGTTTTTTGGGGGGTTGGGGGGGGTTGGTTTTGAATACCTGTTTGTTGCTGTTTGTTTGTTCGGGGAGGGGGATGGGCTGGGGGTGGAGGAGATTGAGGGGGGGGGGGGATTTTGAAAAATCTGTTAAAAATGTTTAAATATTGAGAGATGATTTCTCTGAATTGTAAATGAAAAGAAATCCTCAATTCATGTTCTATGTTGGCCTGCCAAAACAATCGGGAAAATACCTCATTAATAAATAATTATCCATACTTTAGGCAAAGCGTAATTATAGCATTTGAACAAGTGGTATGAATGATGGTCTCAAGATGTTTAAACAGTAAATACAACTAAAGAGGTAAATACGCAAACAGAAGCCAAGGAAGCACAGATGGCAATCCTACAACAAATATACTATCAGTTTGTTTTATAATGTGGCTGACTTTGTTTTGCCTTTCGCGGACAGGAGTCAATATGTGAGGCAGCGTGGTGGAATCAGGCTCTCGTCAATTTTTGGGCATGTAGAGTTATTGGTATCATCTTAAAGCTTGTTCACTTGTCTTTATTTAGATGAAAAAAGTATCCATTTATCTTGAATACAAGTTGAGATATTTGCGAAAGAATGAGGTGGGGGTCAGCTGTTTTTAGAGGTAAAATTAGCGAGAAAATGGCCGCCAAAGATTAGTTATTTCCTTAGCTTATGAGTCCATGGTAACTGAAAATTTAAATTTGTGTGCCTTTAATCAACGCTTTTCAGAAAGATCCACCCAGAAATGAGTTCTTTAATGGGTATGAAAGGTGTTGAGACAAAAAACAAAAATTTGATAAAAATTCACAAACCTGCGGAAAAATGTCTCTTCACTGATTATTTTGACGAGAGCCTGATTCCATCACCCTGCCTCACATATAATTCTACAATGAACTGAGTATAGGGCAGCTAAAGGTTGAGGGAAGAACAACAAGAACAAGAATGTGCAGCAGTCATGAGATTATAGGAGTCCGTCCTCCCTCACCATTAATTTTTAGCTTGCATAATCAGTGCTTGTGACTGCTTATACGAGTGACCAGAAAATGGTGAATAATATTGTATTGATGTGGAAATTAAACAGCTTAGAGTGTCCTGCGCACTGCTAAATGCTGAAGTTTGGAACATCTTTCACCATCTAAATTTAAAAAGGCCATTTTCTATTACAGTCTATGGGTTAATTTGACTACATTAAGGAAGGAAAGCAGTACTTATTTGGTTATGAAGACGCTTCGCACCTACTGACTCGCACATTTAATATAAAGTCCTACTTTTGCGTGGTATTTGTCATTTCTCTTTTTTCCAATCTGTTTGAAACTATCATAATGAAATGGTGTTTATGCCTTGACAAAGTTCTCCATTCATTTGATATGCATTACATATCCATTCCATCAATACACCAGCGGAAACAACAACAACAACAACAACAACAACATAAAAACCCCATCTGCTTAAAGTTATCAGAAGTAGGTTGTCTTTTTTTTTTGTCTTTTTTTTTTTTTTTGGCTCGTTCATTTTACCAGGGACAAATATCTGAGAGGAGATATAACAGAAAGGTTTAGAGTGTGGAGGGTCAAGCAATCGTTTGAAAAAGACAGTCGCCATGACCAGCTCACCGTGTTGTGAACGTATTCATTTAGAACGGCAACTTAATATGTCCACTGTTTCTTCCAAAAAAAAACCAAAATAAAGGATCAATTTTTCTTGGAAAGCATGCTTTGAAACTATCATAATGAAATGGTGTTTATACCTTGACAAAGTTCTCCATTCATTTGATATGCAGCACATATCCATTCCATCAATACACCAGCGGACACGCTTATACGATTCTTTTAATGTTCGCACAATTTTGCCAAATCTGATTTTTAAGGTTACCTTTGAGTGACCATATCTCTGGCGACTGTTATGATCAATGAATTATTAATGCGCCAAATGATGCAGAATTTGTTCAACTTTCAATTGGTATGCTACATGAGTGGGTAATGCAAGATCTCAACACAATGATTGTATGAATACATTTTCGAGTTTCTTTAGGCGTTTTTTATAAACCTTTTTGCTTCCTTCACAACTACGACTCAATAAAGTACTTTGAATTTAAATTAATTGTTTAAAATGTTAACACATGTGTCTTCTCTTTTCAAAATTAGAGCCTCCCTGCAAAGAGTCTTCATATTTTCAGAAATAAAACACTCTGACTTGCAATAAGAACTTTATGTATGTTTATCCCCCTTATCTGACCTATCCAAGGCACCGTCTGTCTATGAACTCACACTTACACAAACCTGACCACCCGTCCGTCTATGAACTCACACTTACACAAACCTGATCACCCGTCCGTCTATGAACTCACACTTACACAAACCTGATCGTTCGTCCGTCTATAAACTCACACTTACTCAAACCTGATCGTTCGTCTGTCCCTTCACACAAAGGGCATTAACTAAATGCTCCATTTCTCTTCCCACACATGACAAGGTGTCTGCTAAATTCACAAATTCCTTCCAAGCTTGCAAATTGTTATTGTTCACAACGATTGTTCATTTTTATCAGTCTGTAATTTTACAGATGTATTTAGAAGAGAGAATGTGTAAGAGAATATGCGCATGTTTGTGTGTGTGTGTGTGTGTGTGTGTGTGTGTGTGTGTGTGTGTGTGTGTGTGTGTGTGTGTGTGTGTGTGTGTGTGTGTGTGTGTGTATCTTGTGTGATTGTATGCCATACACACATGCCATCATCTGGAAAATAAACATTTAGTTTATCTTAAAATATCTTAACAGTACTGAGATTTTTCGGTCATTATCAAAAAGAAAAACATTTTCCTCTGAAGGTAATGATTTATTCTTCATTGAAATGACCATTATAAAAAAGACTTTTTCTTAAAATATTCAAAAAGTTATTTTTCCTTCCTGTTCCAAAACGTTTTCATAAACACTGCTCGATATTTCGAACTCATTTTCAGATACACAAATATATTCACGCTAGAGTTGATAGTTTCGGTTAGGTATGATAAAGAACAACAGACAAAAAAAAGATTTCGATAGGAACCATCAAGATGAAAACTTGGGTCAATCACCATGTTGAGAAACAAGAGCGTGGAAGGAACGGTGCAGACAATGAAAATGACAGCGATGAAGGTCACCATTTTCACAACCTTTCGATCTTTGACGCCAACACCTCCCGCTACACGATCAGACTTGGCTACAGTGGCCTGTCGCCATTTTGTTTTGCTTTTGAGTTTGACGATGAGAACAATGGTACAGCAGATGACGAAGACGAAGGAAAACGTCGTAGCAATTACGTCTTGGGTGAGAAATGTAATGGCTTCTAGCATTTCTCTCTCAGCCGCGTGCGTGGCTCTTAGCACAGTAGCATTTGCGGTCAAATCGTAAACCCACTCAAGTCTGTTTCCAAGGCAGAAGGGAATCATCAAAACAGCCAAGGCAATGTAGAAGGAGATAATAATTGTCTTTGTCCTTCTCGGTGTGATGATCGTCTTCACCTTCAGAGGGACAGCGATACACAGACATCGTTCAAAGGTGATGAAGGCGGTTATAAAAGTGGCGATTTTGACAAAGAGGACATGGGGCATGGCCCCAGTGAGGTTCGATATATCCCTGGGGTCAAAGTGCAACTTAGAGTTGTAAAAGAGTGGGTTCCAGCAGATGCTTATCCATATCATGGTCAGCAGGGAGCACAGGTCAGACACAGCGAGCCCTGAAATGTTAAACATGTTACATTATGGAAAAAAGCAATACGCAATAATGGTTTATTTTCCTTCGAAACAATTCTCCTAAAAAAAACCACAGTTCTGTCGCTTTTATTTCATTTTCACTATCTTTAAGGATTGTCCAGCATTCACAGCCTAGCGTCGGTGGCCTAGTGGTTAGGCTCTCGGACTCGCAACCGTAAGGTCGTGGGCTCGAATCCCGTCAAGGGCTCGACGTTGTGTCCTTGGGAAAGGCACTTTGCACAAATTTTCCTCACTTCACCTAGGTGGAAATGGGTACCCGGCTATAGACAGTGAACGATCTTGTCAGTTTGATAGTGTTTGAGCGCGTGAAATCCGCAGTTTGCACTGTATGTTTCCACGGAAGCCGAGAATGTTTCTGAGTGTTCTCAGAGGGTCTGCTGGGGGTAATAATAGTTGTAAAGCGAATAGAGAATAGAAGGGTTGAGCATACATAGCATTCCAGAATTTGTATTTTTGTATTCATTGAGATTTTTTTAAGTTTCCCAGGATTGGGTTCATTTAATTGAAACTATCTGTAGTTTTGGTATTCTTCTTTTCATTTCTGGTAACGTTTGGTATCATATGTAATTATACATCCTAGATATCTAAATTGCTGAACGTGTTTGATCTTTCTGCTTTTGCTCATGCGATTGAAAGTAGGATAATATACTGCTTTTTAAATATTACCATGCATTCTGTTTTCTTCCACAATAACCCTTTATGTTTACTTTACGTTACAACAGTATCTAGAACAGATTGAAAGTCTTTTTCTGAATCTGCCATTAAAGCTTTGCTATCGGCATATCTAATGCTATTAATCTTTTTGCCATTCAATATGAGACCTAGGTATTCTTCTATATTTCTAAGGATTGTTCTACTGTACATGTTAAAAAGGTCAGCTGACAAAACACATCCTTGCCTCACTCCTCTTCTAATCCGCTTATATTCGCTTAACTCTCCTCAATTCTTACAACAGCTTTTTGGTCCATGTTTAAATAATAATTCTTACATTTCATTATCTATGTCTCGCTCTTCCAATAGTTTGAATAAGCCAACATGCCTAACTTAATCGAAAAACTTTGACTATTCTGTGAAACATAAATACAGGTTTTTCCATGATTTAGTAAATCTTTCCATTATAAAAGGTGAATGCCCTTGTCAGGATCATTGCGGAACTGTATTTTAGATATCTCTGGTCTTAGACTTTTTCTCATTCTTCCCATTATTACTCGCATCAAGTTGTTTTGTAAAATGACTCTCAAGGCTTATTGTTCTGTGCATCTCACATTCTGTGGCACGTGTTGTTATAAGTTTTAATCATGGATATCTTTTGGAATCTCACCTCTGGCATAAACATAATTTAAGGACTTTATTTCCAGGACGTGACATCGCCAAAATGGTCCCTTCTTCGAATGTACGAGGTATTTTCTGAAGCACCTGTGCCACCAGGGTTCTCCTCTGCTCTCCACGACCATCTAACAATTTGTGCGCGACTGCTTAGTAGCTTACCTCGGTATCTGAAGGCCTCTCCACTATCCACCACCAGGGGATGCGCTGGGTAAGGTATGAGGACCCAACACTACTTCTATAAATACGGTCTGCCGCCTTTACCGCTTTGGGATATTTGATCCATAAACTTGTTGTAGCCAAAGCATGAATCTCGCTTTGATTAATGTTCGGGTTGACCATGACAGGTAGTGCAGAATCGGTCGACTTTTAAATGATCAGATTTGTGTTGATGAGGGCGTAAAGTATCCACCATAGCATTTTTTCTTGGTTGACTTTTTGAATATAATGAGTATTTCGCTCCTTAGTTCACTAAAATGTATGTTTTATGTTAATTAAGAGACGCTGCGAGACATTGTCGTCCGAAGTTGATAAATGGAAAGTGCCTACAGTACAACATTTTTGTTTGTTTGTTTCTTTGTTTGTTTCTTTGTTTGTTGGTTGATTGATTGGTTTGTTTGTTGGTTGGTTTATTGGTTGACTGGTTGGTTGATTATTCGATTGTTATCGGGTGGGGGGTAGGGGAAGAGGGGGTTCATGCACCCAAACAAATCAATTTGCCTTTTTTCCCATTTCGTCTTTCAAAAATGTCGTGAGAGGGGGAAAGAAATTGTCGTCAGAAGTTGAGAAATGGAAAGTGCCTTTCCCTACAATGGGTGGTTGTTGTTGTTTTTTGTATTTTGTTTCGGGATTTTAGTGAGCACTTAAAAAATGATTTTGTGTTTTCGCCATTTTAACCCTCAAACGGGTTTTGTTTTGAATTCACAATTTGAGTCGCCCATTGCCATTATTATTATGTCTCAAACCAGTGGCGATTCACAAATTGGGGAAATCGCGAGGACACCTTTTTTTCCCTCTCTCCTGAAAAATAAAAGATTTCTGGGCTTAGAGCAAACGCACAGCTTGCTGACGGTATTGTAAATGTGCTGGGTGCTATATTTCAACATTCTGTCTGTTATATCCACCTCACGTATGTGTGTTGAGTTCTATTCCATGATCGTTTGATACAAAAATTTCGTTTTTTGTTAGTTACTTTACTGAAGATGTGATAGTTGCTATCTCACCCATGAGGCTGATGTTCATGCTGTCCTGAAAACCTTGCTTGGCAAACACCACAATGTTGATGATGTTGGTGGCCACGCCGAACAGACTGAGGAGACCTGAGATGACCACCACGATGACCACTTGGACAATATACCATTGCTCGTCGCTTATGATTTTTTCATAATATGAACCAGAAGGTGATGGTGTTGACATTTTCTGGTCGCGAAAGTGAGTTGAGTTGTTTCCCCACAAATGTGACATCGACATTCTGGGTGGGAGAGACGTGTGGGACATCGACACCACAGTTACTTTAGCGCTAGGCTCCTCCCCTATTTCAGGCACAGACCTTGATTTATACGCCCAGTACAAAGGAAACTAGGAGTTAATCAAGGACAGAAAAATGATTATTTAACAACGTTCTTTCTTTGTGTTCTCGCATTGCCCTCTGACATTATGTCAGCTATGTTTTGTAAGATATCGTTTATTTCATTAAAATTGTATAACAAAAATGTATTACTTGTTAAGATATCTGTGTCACATAATTATACAGATTTGTTTAGTGGTACCGAACATCAGGATAGACAGTCTATTACAACCAATGTTCTGATTATTTGAGCAAACATTCAGCATATCATTATACAAATCTAAATGTCACAGTCATCGTAGTGACAATGTCGACCCTCAATCAAAAGGAGTAAATCTCTTCGTTTGTCAGATTCAAGATCCACCTCTTTGCTTCGTCTGACTCTGGCCCGGTGTACTCATTACCACTATCGATTTTTAAAAATGTTACTTATTACAGGTCGACCGTTAGGTAACTGAAGACGGGTGAGCTACATTTTTTGGGCAGCCAATTACAAGTCAGCGCTCAGTCGAAATTTGAACAGACAAAGCATGTTTGATCGTCGGTTTGGACTCACTTTTTCTTTATATTCATATATTTGCCTAGAATTGACAATTCCACTAGTGTGAACGGTTTCTCACTCTCTGTATCTTTGGGAGTTTGTCACCCATGGACACAAAATTTATTTAGATCATCTAGGAGGCGGGTTTCGACTCTGCCTGTCAAGGCCTACCCGGGCTGAGAGGAATATAATGTCACAGCAGAAAGACCGAGATACGCGATAACAAATCCTCCCCACCCTGGACTCGAACAGGTGTTTTCTACGTGCGATGGTGAGCGCCATGACGTCATACTACAGACGCCGGTGACGTTCCTGTGTATTGCGAAAGGAAGGAAACGTTGTCTAAATACACCGAGAAAAGGGTCTGAACCATGCATAATATGAGAGATAAAATTAACGACCGCAACATAAAACCGATCAGGTGACGGGACAAGTTCTGTACCAAGGCTCAGTTGCATTTTCAGATTTTCGAGAAAAGGTTAAAAAAAACATGATTCTGATAACGACGACTACTTGTGGAAAGAAAGTTTTATTTGCAAGAAGTTTACAACATTTTTTAGTTTACTGAGAGTTTAGTATCTCCAGCAGAAAAGGAAAAAAAACCTCAATAAATTATTTTTCTTTTTTTGGCATGCAATAGCAAGGTTAAGTCCATACCTAACCTTCCCTTAGACCTGGTATTTTATTTGATCGGAAAGGGGGAAAACACCCAAGTCCATGTCAGCAAGTAGTCTATTCCACAGAGTTGTTTTCGTTGACACCAGACTGGAGACTTTCTTAGAAGGGCTTGGCATTTGTGGGAATGATCTTTTTACTGCTGAGTTCCATCAAATCCTTCAACTTTGCTTCCTTATCCACAGGAGTTTGTTGTATTGATTTTTTTTCTCTGCTGTGGGAACAGATCAAATCCCACGTTTAAACAATGTCACTTTCTTCCACGGTTCCACTTTGTGACAGTGTACCGGCACAAAACTTCTGTTGGGTGAGGTGCAAGTGTTAAGTAAAGTGTGTTCTGTCTGGCTCTTTGCTTTGTCCAAAAGAGAACCAGTGGACACTGCTAAAAAAAATTACTATCAGAGGTGTCTTTGAAAGTAGACTTCGAAATGCACCCATTAGCACATTTCATTAAGTCCAAAATGTCTTTCCGCTGGATGGAATTCAGAGTGAAAAATCTGTGATTTTCTACTTTCTTTGATTGCTTTCACCAGTGAGAATCATGGTTCTCTCCAGATTTTCCGCTTTCCCTATTAGCCCAAAATCCCCATCGTTGGGAAAGAAAATGGGACCTCTGTACAGGAAAATGTGATAGACTGTTTCATACATGTTTCTTTTCGATGAGTAATTGAAAATTATCATTCCTTTATTCCTATTTTGTCCAGGACATCCGTCTTTGAACAAAATTAAATGACTTTGCATTAGGCGCCCTCTGTTTGAGAACTTTGAGAAAACATGAATTGACTTCAGCTGACCCTTTGCCAGCTTCCGCCTCACTGCATATTCTCATTACGGCATCATCATTTTCCAAGTCATGAACCCCGAAATGATATATTCATAGCAAACGCTTCTAAGAAGATCGTTGAATGAGAGGTTCATGCAAGATACGTTTCTCTGGAAATCAAAATGTGTATGCATCAAGATTTGGGTCTGATTTAACTGCTTCAGCTTGCCTTTCTAAGAACTTGCTTGTGATGTCCGCTTTGGCGTGGCGTAGCTTTGGCGTGGCGTAGCTTTGGCGTGGTGTAGCAGTCTTTCTACCTCTGGCCTCTTCTCTCTGAGTCCTCGTCTTCAGTGCCGTTTATATGCTTCTCCAGCTCGTCACAGTTTAAACAGATGTCACTTCAATGGTTGCTGAATCCAATGCTGTATTGCGAGATATATATTTTCTTGAAAATTGCATATTTCACACAAGGCTCCGTCGACTCCCTCTTTCCATCCTGAAACAGTGTATGCTGGAGCGGTTCATGTTATTCTAAATAAAGAAGCCACATTCGGTGGACATTGTCCTCGTGTAAGTATTTTTCTTTGATTGTTCTTTCTTGAATAATTTTTCTTTGATTGTTCTTCCTTGAATAATTTTTCTTTCATTGTTCTTCTTTGAATAATTTTTCTCTGATTGCTCTGTGAATCATTTTCATTGATTGTTCTTTCTTGAATAATTTTTCTTTGATTGTTCTTTCTTTAATAATAAGGCGACGTTTGTGGAAAGCTCTGAATATTGGTCTTTATCACTGCTACACTTATTGTTTGAGTCAATGAGCTCACCCCTCATTTCCCCACATGCTCCTGTTACTTGCAGCTCTAGTGATGCGATGTCCTCAGATTCTCTTTCTGGGAGTTTGCTGGTCAGTTTTTCTTCATGTGTGTTGCTACTGTTGCTCTTTTTCTATCACATCTAAGTCAGGTACGTTCAACACTGCTGTAAATAGACCTGGGCTTCCAATGTGGCGTCGGTGGCCTAGTGGTTAGGCTCTCGGACTCGCAACCGTAAGGTCGTGGGTTCGAATCCCGTCAAGGGCCCGACGTTGTGTCCTTGGGAAAGGCACTTTACACGAATTTTCCTCACTTAACCCAGGTGAGAATGGGTACCCGGCTATAGACAGCGAAAGATCTTGTCAGTTTGTTAGTGTTTGAGCGCTTAATCGGCTGCTCGCACTGTATGCTTCCCGGGAAGCTGAGAATGTTTCGGAGTGTACTATAGTCTGCTGGGGTAATAATATAGTGTAAAGCGCATAGAGCCTGCTGTTGAGCGGGGATATGCGCTATACAAATGCTATCTATCTATTATTATTATTATTATTAATGTGTTGACTGTCTTCATTGGCCTTATTGGCGACAAGTTCGCCATTAAGATATTTATCTGTGGAGACAAGACGCTATTTTCAGAGCAATGATTACTCTCTACTCGAACCAGTGTTTGTATTCAAGTGGGTTAGGCATCCACTTGGCGACTGTGTGGTCTGGGGGTTTGATCCACAATAGGGCCGAGTCATAAGTCAGACTATGACATTGGCATTCTGATGGCTGCGTCATCTATCTATTTATTTATCTATCTATCCATCTTTCTCTTTCTCTCTTTTCTTATTTTTTCTGCCTTTCTCTCTCTATCTATCTATCTATCTATCTATCTATCTATCAATTTATCTATCTATCTATCTATCTATCTATCTATCTCTCTCTCTCTCTCTCTCTGTATCTATCTATCTATCTATCTATCTATCTATCTATCTATCTATCTATCTATCTATCTATCTCTCTCTCTCTCTCTCCCTCTCTCTCTCTCTCTCTCTCTCTCTCTCTCTCTCTCTCTCTCTCTTTATTTTTTTATCGTTTTTTTTTCTTTTAATTGTTGCTGTTTTGGGATCAGCACTTTTTATGTCCATTTAAAAAGGCATTTCTGCGTGGATTTTACTGAAAACAGTTGATCAAAGGCTCAAAAAGTGTAAATGTGTAGTTTCTAAAGGCACCACAGCTTTGGATATCACCAAACTTTGGCTACCCTTTTTCTCATGAATTTTACATTCAGACACCAGGCGGCCCTCATTTCCATCTGTTGCAAATGTCTCGATTCCTTTTAAAGAGAAATGGGTACTTTTTAAATCAAAAGCAAGAAAAATTATTAAGCCTTAAGATGGTACCAATAACTCCACATGCCCAAAGTTTGACGAGCACTTGATTCCTCTGAGCCGTGATACAAATGGGTTCTATTGCATGCCACACTCTCTAAACGTTGTACATCTTGTTTGAACAAAGAGAGATTGTAAAATAGATCTGGTTTATATCTTGGGTATATGAAGCGACTCTAAAAAATATATATCTGGTTTATTTATTGGGTGTATGAAGAGACGGTAAATTATATTCTGGTTTATTTTTAGATAAATAAAGAAACTATTTATATACGAACTCAAGAAGCAAACGCTGCCACCAGTCCTACCAGCGCGCACCCCTTCTATCTCATCCAAACATCTCTATGGATACAAAGAGACAGCGTATCACTTCAATATTTACACCAACATTATGCTACCAGTGCCAGACTTAGACATTAAGCAAAACCCATGAAAGCAAAATCACCGCGAGATTAAATGTCTCAGCAAAACCCTTACATCAGAAAACGAGACAGGTAAGGAAATGAAGAAGAGCAACTATTGGCACTACTGAATCCTACCTGCTTTTCATAGAAAAACCGAGAATAAATGGGTTGGCTACCTATTGCAAAAATCACCTAGCCAGCCAGCCTCGAGAGTCTATAACACCAAGCACTCAGACTATAAAGGAAGAGAAAGACTAGACAAAAGGTAAAGACTGAGGGAGTCAAGAAAACCCTGAGAAATTACAATTTCCCAAATTGAAAGAGCTGCCAGCTGGCCTACCATAGAAAACTGCATCTGTCCTGAACGTTTAACGGCAACAGAGGATGAACAAGTAAACATAAAAGTAAGTAAAAGAGACTGTAAAATAGATTTGGTTTATTTCTTATTTGATATAAAGCTGTAAAATAGATTTGGTTTATTTCTTATTTGATATAAAGGCTGTAACATAGATTTGGTTTATTTCTTATTTGATATAAAGGCTGTAACATAGATTTGGTTTATTTCTTATTTGATATAAAGGCTGTAACATAGATTTGGTTTATTTCTTATTTGATATAAAGGCTGTAACATAGATTGTGTCTATTTCTTGGATAGACCAACACGGCTAATTATGTAAACTGCAACAGCACAACAATTAGTATTCTTTATCGTTGAGAGAGGTAAGCTTTTGAAAACGATAATATGTCCACAGACAAATTCCAGATAAGACAGGATCTCAAAAAGGGCACGCAGCACTGTAATACAACGACGAAATGAAGAAGAATCAAACTGAATCGTATGATTTAACTGAATTAATATATAATTTGTCCGACAAGACAATTGTTAGGGTTATGATAAAACACAATAAGAGAAGCCTATATGTGAGGCAGCGTGGTGAAATCAGGCTCTCGTCAAAATAATCAAAGTGAAGAAACTTGCATTTTTCCGCAGGTTTGTGAATTTGTATCAAATTTTTGTTATTTGGCTCAACACCTTTCATGCCCATTAAAGAACTCATTTCTGTACAGATTTGTCTTAAAAACGTTGATTAAACTCACAAAAAAATATAAATTTTCAGTTACCACGGACTCTTACACTAAGGAAATAACCAATCTTTGGCGGCCATTTTCTCACTAGTTTTACCCCTGAAAACACGTGACCCCACCTCCTTCATTCGCAAATATCTCGACTTGTACTCAAGATAAACGGATATCATTTTCATTGAAATAAAGACAAGCGAACAAGCTTTAACATGACACCAATAACTCTACATGCCCAAAAATTGACGAGAGCCTGATTCCACCACTCTGCCTCACATATACGTTCTCTCTAAAGACACAATCATTGTAGAAAGAACCAAACTAAATGAAACCAAACCAAAACTAAACTAAACAGATTAAAACAAAACAAAGCAGAAGAAACAAACAAAACAAAACTAAATTAAACTAAACTACACTAACCCAAACAGAAGAAACTAAACAAAACTAGACAAAACAAAGCAAAGCAAAACTCCCACTGATCAGACATCGGACTCTCGGAAAAGAGAAGAAGTCTTTGGTTTCTTTTTCCCCATTCATTTTAACAAATCATCTCATACGCTTCAAAGAGATATTCAAGCGACCTAGGGCCTAATGTAACAGTCTATCCTGCGAGCAGGTCAGAGTGAAGAGTCTTTGTCCATTTTTCACCATGAGCGTCTCTTGAATAAGCACCCAACAATCGGTCCATTGGGGGAGGGGGGGGGCATGATATGTGCATGCTCTAGATCACTCTTTGCCATATGTGAAGCGTGCTGACGAAATGAGTTACTTCTCGGATTTGAGGCCTTGGAAAAAAGATACACCACGCTTATAGGTGACGTTTTTACTATTTATAAGTATAGAATAACAAAAGGCATGCTATACTTAACAAATTTAGGCATCAATAGACAATCTACGAATTTGACCCCAGAGTCGATTTTTAGCCAATATCTCCATTTGTCGATTGCAAAAAGTAACTCATTTTGTCAGCATGCCTCACATATATGTGTATGACCAACCAGAAAAACTGTGTCACTTTTGGGTCCTCAATAAGAGTCCGTCCTACACATACAAACATCTGAGTCGCCCTGTGATAGATGGATATTTTTCTTTTTTTTTCATGTTAGAAAAAAATCCTTGCCTATGATAACAGATAATGTGTTTGTGTATTTGTGTGTCAAGTTTGCAGTTCAAATTCCAATTTTTTCTGCGAAAAACGTCTGCCAGGGCAACATGACCAAAAATCCAAAATGGCCGCCCCAGAGGCCAACTTTTTCATAAACTAAAAAAATTCCGTCATCATTTTTCTGATTAGACCATACATAACTTATATCACTTGAAAAAAACTGAAAGAAATTCAAACCCCTAGAGATTCCTTGTATCATGTACATCACCCGTTAAGGAGAATAAGGCTAGAATATAAGACAATAGTGGTATCTGCCAAACCTGGTATGCGTGTGCTATACTATAGTTCATGGTGATTTATTACGCATTTCTCAATCCGAATGCGAAAAATAATCTATGAAGCTTGAAAACTGTCCTTCGCCACTGGTTTTATTTGTTGTTGTAAAATTTTCACGGTCTTGGAAAATGCTCATGTATATTATTATCTAATTCATTTTGGCATTTCTTTCAACTACGGTGTTTTAGTGTATCTTAAGTTGAAACCATTTTGTTGGTTTTTGTTGGCCGGTTTTTTGGGGGGTTTTTGGTTGTTTTTTTGGTTGTTGTTTTTTGTCCTGTAAAGTATGAATACATTTGCCGTCTTATTTCAACATTAGAACTAAAAAATTAAAACAAAATTTTTCTTCATTTTTTTTTAATAGAAATGTTACTCTGACTTGCAAGAAGAATATTGTATATTCTTCTCCTCATCTGACCTGTCCAAGGCTCCGTCCGTCTCTGAACTCACACTTACACAAACCTGATCATCTGTCCGTCCCATCATGCAACAGGACATCAGCTAAATTCTCTATTTCTCTCCCCACACATTGCAAAACATCTGCTAGATCCACAATTTTCTATCATCTGATCAGATTTTGTCTAATAATTATTAAGCTTACTTATTCTGATCGCTAACAACAACTGTTTGTTTCTATCTCAGATATATTTGAAAGAGAGAGTGTGTGAGAGAGTACGTGCGTGTGGGTGTACCCGCTTGCGCGCGGAAGTGTGTGTTTGTGTGTGTGTCTGTGTGTTTGTGTGTGTGTGTGTGTGTATGTGTGTGGGGGGCGTGTGTGCGTGCGTGCATGTGTGTGTGTGTGTGTGTGTGTGTGTGTGTGTGTGTGTGTGTGTGCGTGTGTGTGCGTGCATGTGTGTGTGAGCATGTGCGTGTGGTAAAACACCAAACAAATGAGCCAACTGCAGGATAAAAAGCTATGTGTCCCTGCCCGTCAATACCAGTCATTTGAAGGAATTTTCAAAACTGAGTTAATATTATTTTCAAAAACTATCACCTTTTCCCTACACTTTAAAACTAGAATGAGGTAAATATGATCATATTTTATGATAATACAGAACTTTTAATTGTGCGACGTGAGGAAACACGAAAAGGAGAAAACGGCCTCCGAAGTTGAGCAACATGTTTCTAAAGCAATAGGGGTCTTAGAATTAAGACAGAGACTTGAATTTAGCAGTTATCTTGGCTATGCCACTACAAGGTAACATACAAAAGTAGAAAACTATTCATTCACAAAGAAAAAAACTTATGGACCAAACAAAATTACTTCACGTCAAATGCAACAAAATATTGGCATTATACTAGGTATCAGACATACTAAATTTTCAAAGTAGCTGTCTCTCTTGCCCTTTTTAACTCCCAGTGGAGCACAGGCCATCAACAACATTACTCAAGCGAAGCCTGTCCTGAGCATCCTTTTCTATCTGTTTCCTCTCCTCTCCTCGGTGATGAAGGT